>NW_027664218.1:0-94346 GCF_963264785.1 Psittacula echo | reverse complement strand
GGGGTCTGAGCCCCAAGGAAACCCCCCCCCATCACTTATAGATGGTGGCACCCAAGCACCGGTACCCCCATAGCACCCATGGGTGCTGCGTGCTCTTGGGGACCCCCCCCTATAGCACCCATGGGTGCTGCGTGCGCCTGGGACCCCCCCTATAGCACCCATGGGTGGTGGGGTCCGAGCCCCAAGGAACCCCCCCTGTGTCACTTATAGATGGTGGCACCCAAGCACCGGTACCCCCATAGCACCCATGGGTGCTGCGTGCACCTGAGACCCCCCTATAGCACCCATGGGTGCTGTTGTGCGACTGGGAACCCCTATAGCACCCATGGGTGCTGCGTGCGCCTGCGACCCCCCCATAGCACCCATAGGTGGTGGGGTCCGAGCCCCAAGGAATCCCCCCCCCATCACTTATAGATGGTGGCACCCAAGCAGCGGTACCCCCATCGCACCCATGGGTGCTGTGTGCGACTGGGAACCCCTATAGCACCCATGGGTGCTGCGTGCTCTTGGGGACCCCCCCTATAGCACCCATGGGTGCTGTGTGCGACTGGGAACCCCTATAGCACCCATGGGTGCTACGTGCGCCTGGGACCCCCCTATAGCACCCATGGGTGCTGCGTGTGCCTGCAACCCCCCCTATAGCACCCATAGGTGGTGGGGTCTGAGCCCCAAGGAAACCCCCCCCCATCACTTATAGATGGTGGCACCCAAGCACCGGTACCCCTATAGCACCCATGGGTGCTGCGTGCTCTTGGGGACCCCCCCTATAGCACCCATGGGTGCTGCGTGCGCATGGGACCCCCCCTATAGCACCCATGGGTGGTGGGGTCCGAGCCCCAAGGAACCCCCCCTGTGTCACTTATAGATGGTGGCACCCAAGCACCGGTACCCCCATAGCACCCATGGGTGCTGCGTGCACATGGGGACCCCCCTATAGCACCCATGGGTGCTGCGTTGCGCATGGGGACACCCCTATAGCACCCATGGGTGCTGCGTGCACCTGTGACCCCCCTATAGCACCCATGGGTGCTGCGTGATCCTCGGGACCCCCCTATAGCACCCCATGGGTGCTGCGTGCGCCTGGGACCCCCCCTATAGCACCCATAGGTGGTGGGGTCCGAGACCCAAGGAGCCCCTCCCCCATCACTTATACATGGTGGCACCCAAGCACCGGTACCCCCATAGCACCCATGGGTGCTGCGTGCTCTTGGGGACCCCCCTATAGCACTCATAGGTGGTGCTGCCTGAGCCCAGGAACCCCTCTATAGCACCCTTGGGGTCACCTAAGGACACCTGCAGCACCCATAGGTGCCCCCCCCCACTATCCCTCATTGTCCCCCAGCACCCATGGGTGCCCCCCAGCACCCATTGGGAGCAGTTGGGTGCTGTCCCCAATGGATCCCATGACCCATCTGTGTCCTCACGTGACCCCATATCCCCTCTGTGTCCTCACGTGACCTTGTGTCCTGGCTGGCTGCCCCTATCCCCAGTGGGTGCTTGATGTCACCCATGGGTGCCCAGTGTCCCCAATGGGTGCTCAATGTCCCCAGTGGGTGCTCGAGTCCCCCCATGGGTGCCCAGTGTCCTCAATGGGTGCTTGATGTCCCCAATGGGTGCTGAATGTCCCCAAAGGGTGCTCGATGTCCCTAATGGGTGATTGATGTCAGCCATAGGTGCCCAGTGTCCCCAATGGGTGCCCAGTGTCCCCAATGGGTGCTCAGTGTTCCCAATGGGTGCTCAATGTTCCCAATGGGTGCTCAATGTCCCCAGTGGGTGCTGAATGTCCCCAGTGGGTGCTTGATGTCACCCATGGGTGCTTGATATCCTCAATGGGTGCTTAGTGTCCCCAGTGGGTGCCCAATGTCACCCATGGGTCCCCATCGCCCCCATCACACCCATTGCCCCCATTCCCCCCATTGCCCCCATTCCCCCCATTACCCCATTGCCCCCATTGCCCCCATTACCCCCATTGCCCCCATTCCCCCCATTACCCCATTACCCCCATTACCCCCATTGCCCCCATTCCCCCCATTACCCCATTGCCCCCATTGCCCCCATTACCCCATTACCCCCATTACCCCCATTACCCCCATCACCCCCATCACCCCCATCGCCCCCATTACCCCCATTACCCCCATTGCCCCCATTACCCCCATTGCCCCCATTACCCCCATTACCCCCATTGCCCCCATTACCCCCCATTACCCCCCATTACCCCCATTACCCCCATCACCCCCATTGCCCCCATTACCCCCATTACCCCCATTGCCCCCATTACCCCATTACCCCCATTGCCCCCATTACCCCCCATTACCCCCCATTACCCCCATTGCCCCCATTACCCCCCATTACCCCCATTGCCCCCATTGCCCCCATACCCCCCATTACCACCCATTACCCCCATTACCCCCATAGCCCCCATTACCCCCCATTACCCCCATTACCCCCATTGCCCCCATTACCCCCATAGCCCCCATTACCCCCCATTACCACCCATTACCCCCATTACCCCCATAGCCCCCATTACCCCCCATTACCCCCATTACCCTCATTGCCCCCATTACCCCCATTGCCCCCATTACCCCCCATTACCACCCATTACCCCCATTACCCCCATTACCCCCATAGCCCCCATTACCCCCCATTACCCCCATTACCCCCATTGCCCCCATTACCCCCATAGCCCCCATTACCCCCCATTACCACCCATTACCCCCATTACCCCCATAGCCCCCATTACCCCCATTACCCCCATAGCCCCCATTACCCCCATTCCCCCCATTACCCCCATTGCCCCCATTACCCCCATAGCCCCCATTACCCCCATTACCCCCATTGCCCCCATTACCCCCATTGCCCCCATTACCCCCATTACCCCCATTGCCCCCATTACCCCCATTGCCCCCATTACCCCCATCACCCCCATCTCCCCCATGGCCCCCATGATGCCCACTGTCCCCGCTGTCCCCATGGCCGCGGTGCTGGCGCAGTGTGGACCGGAAGGGGCAGTACCATTACCTGGTCAAGTGGCGGGACCTGCCCTACGACCAGGCCACGTGGGAAGAGGACGAGATGCCCATCCCTGACTACGACCTCCACAAGCTGGCCTATTGGAAGCACCGGTGAGGAGCATGGGATACGGGATATGGGATACAGGGATACGGGATACGGGATACGCGGTATGGGATATGGGGTATGGGATATGGGGTATGGGGTATGGGGTATGGGGTATGGGATATGGGGTATGGGATATGGGATATGGGGTATGGGGTATGGGATATGGGATATGGGATATGGGATATGGGATATGGGGTATGGGGTATGGGATATGGGGTATGGGATATGGGGTATGGGGTATGGGGTATGGGGTATGGGATATGGGATATGGGATATGGGATATGGGGTATGGGGTATGGGATATGGGGTATGGGATATGGGGTATGGGGTATGGGAGGGTATGGGGTATGGGGTATGGGGTATGGGGTATGGGGAATGGGGTATGGGATATGGGGTATGGGGTATGGGGTATGGGGTATGGGGTATGGGGTATGGGATATGGGGTATGGGGTATGGGGTATGGGATATGGGGTATGGGATATGGGGTATGGGGTATGGGGTATGGGATATGGGGTATGGGGTATGGGGTATGGGGTATGGGGTATGGGATATGGGATATGGGGTATGGGATATGGGATATGGGGTATGGGGTATGGGGTATGGGATATGGGGTATGGGATATGGGGTATGGGGTATGGGGTATGGGGTATGGGATATGGGGTATGGGATATGGGGTATGGGATATGGGGTATGGGTATGGGGTATGGGGTATGGGATATGGGATATGGGGTATGGGATATGGGGTATGGGGTATGGGATATGGGGTATGGGGTATGGGGTATGGGAAATGGGGTATGGGATATGGGGTATGGGGTATGGGGTATGGGATATGGGATATGGGTATGGGGTATGGGGTATGGGGTATGGGATATGGGGTATGGGATATGGGGTATGGGGTATGGGGTATGGGATATGGGGTATGGGGTATGGGATATGGGATATGGGATATGGGGTATGGGGTATGGGATATGGGATATGGGGTATGGGGTATGGGATATGGGGTATGGGGTATGGGATATGGGGTATGGGGTATGGGGTATGGGATATGGGGTATGGGGTATGGATATGGGTATGGGGTATGGGATATGGGATATGGGGTATGGGGTATGGGATATGGGGTATGGGGTATGGGATATGGGGTATGGGATATGGGGTTTGGGGTATGGGATATGGGGTATGGGGTATGGGATATGGGGTATGGGATATGGGGTATGGGGTATGGGGTATGGGGTATGGGATATGGGATATGGGGTATGGGATATGGGGTATGGGATATGGGCTATGGGGTATGGGATATGGGGTATGGGGTATGGGATATGGGATATGGGGTATGGGGTATGGGATATGGGGATGGGGTATGGGATATGGGGTATGGGGTATGGGATATGGGGTATGGGATATGGGGTATGGGGTATGGGGTATGGGATATGGGGTATGGGGTATGGGGTATGGGATATGGGGTATGGGATATGGGGTATGGGGTATGGGGTATGGGATATGGGATATGGGATATGGGGTATGGGGTATGGGGTATGGGATATGGGGTATGGGGTATGGGGTATGGGATATGGGGTATGGGGTATGGGGTATGGGGTATGGGATATGGGATATGGGGTATGGGGTATGGGATATGGGGTATGGGGTATGGGATATGGGGTATGGGATATGGGGTTTGGGGTATGGGATATGGGGTATGGGGTATGGGATATGGGGTATGGGATATGGGGTATGGGGTATGGGGTATGGGGTATGGGGTATGGGATATGGGATATGGGGTATGGGATATGGGGTATGGGATATGGGCTATGGGGTATGGGATATGGGGTATGGGGTATGGGATATGGGATATGGGGTATGGGGTATGGGATATGGGATATGGGGTATGGGATATGGGGTATGGGGTATGGGATATGGGGTATGGGATATGGGGTATGGGGTATGGGGTATGGGATATGGGGTATGGGATATGGGGTATGGGGTATGGGATATGGGATATGGGGTATGGGGTATGGGATATGGGGTATGGGGTATGGGATATGGGATATGGGGTATGGGGTATGGGGTATGGGATATGGGGTATGGGGTATGGGGTATGGGATATGGGATATGGGGTATGGGATATGGGATATGGAGTATGGGATACGGGATATGGGATACGGGGTATGGGATATGGGATACGGGGTATGGGATATGGGATATGGGGTATGGGATATGGGATAAAGGGATAGGGGATATGGGATATAGGAATATGTGGTATGGGGTATGGGAAATGGGATATAGGGATAGAGGATATAGGGATATGGGATATGGGGTATGGGATATGGGGTATGGGGTATGGGGTATGGGGTATGGGATATGGGATATAGGAATATGGGGTATGGGGTATGGGATATGGGGTATGGGATATGGGATATAGGGATAGAGGATATAGGGATATGGGGTATGGGATGTGGGATATAGGGATAGGGGATATGGGATATAGGAATATGGGGTATGGGATATGGAGGACATGGGACAGAAGCCACCGTGTCCCCCAATGTCCTCATGCTGCTGCCGGTCCCTGTGTTGTCCCCCCCATGTCCCCAGGGAGGTGTTCATGGGGGAGGACCCGGCCCAGCCCCGGCGCTACAAGAAGAAGAAGAAGGAGACGCCAGGAGATGGACCCCCCGACTCGCCCACCAATGACGTGAGTGCATGGAGACCCCCCCGTTGACACCCACTGACACCCGTCACTGACACCCATTGACACCCACCACTGACCCATTAACACCCATCACTGACACCCGTCACTGACGCCCATTGACACCCACCACTGACCCATTAACACCCATCACTGACACCCGTCACTGACACCCATCGGTACCCATCATTGACACCCATAGACACCCATTGACACCCGTCATTGGCACCTGTCATTGATACCCATTGACACCCGTCACTGACACCCATTGACACCCGTCACTGACACCCATCGGTACCCATCATTGACACCCATAGACACCCATTGACACCCGTCACTGACACCCATTGACACCCACCACTGACCCATTAACACCCATCACTGACACCCGTCACTGACACCCATTGACACCCACCACTGACCCATTAACACCCATCACTGACACCCATCACTGACACCCATCGGTACCTGTCACTGACACCCATAGACACCCATTGACACCCGTCATTGACACCCATCAGCACCCGTCACTGACACCCGTCGGTACCCGTCACTGACACCCGTTGACATCCGTCATTGACACCCATTGACACCCACCACTGACCCATTAACACCCATCACTGACACCTGTCACTGACACCCATTGACACCCATTGACATCCGTCATTGACACCCATTGACACTCATCACTGACACCCATTGACACCCGTCATTGACACCCATTGACACCCATCATTGACACCCATCACTGATACCCATTGACACCCGTCACTGACACCCATTGACACCCATCACTGTCACCAGTCATTGACACCCATCACTGACACCCGTCGTTGACACCCATCACTGACACCCATTGACACCCATCACTGGCACCACTCATTGACACCCATCATTGGTACCCATTGACACCCATCACTGGCACCCGTCGTTGACACCTCTCCATTGACACCTCTCCATTGACACCTCCTCATTGCCACCCTCAGCACTGACACCCTACTATTGACACCACCCCATCGCCACCCCACATCGCCATCTCCCCATTGCCACCCTACGCTGACACCCAATGTTGACACCTCCCCATTGCCACCCACCGCTGACATCCAACACAGACACCTCCCCATTGCCACCCAATGGTGACACCCTCCCCACTGCCCCCCAACGTTAACCCCCTGTTGCCCCCCAGCCCACAGTGAAGTACGAGTCGCAGCCACGGTTCATCACGGCCACGGGTGGGACCCTGCACCTCTACCAGCTCGAGGGCCTCAACTGGCTCCGCTTCTCCTGGGCCCAGAGCACCGACACCATCCTGGCCGATGAGATGGGGCTGGGCAAGACCATCCAGACCATCGTCTTCCTCTACTCGCTCTATAAGGAGGTGAGGCTGCGCCTCGGGTCGCCCAAGTGGTCCTGCTTTGGTCCCTGTGTCGCCCACCTGGTCCTGGGGATGTCCAGTTGGTCCTCGGTGTCATCTGAGTGGTCATCGGGGTCTCCCAAGTGGTCCTAGGATCACCCTAATGTCATCCAGTTGATGCTTGGTGTAATCCGTCTGGGTCTTGGTGTCACCCAGTTAGTGCTTGGGGTCATCCAGCTGGTCTTGGTGTCATCCAGCTGGTCCTGGTTTAGTCCCTGTGTCATCCAAGTGGTCTTGGTGTCATCCAAGTGGTCCTTGGTGTCATCCAACTGGTGCTTGGTGCCATCCAGTTGGTGTTTGTTGTCATCCAAGTGGTCCTGGTGTCATCCAGTTGGTGCTTGATGTCACCCAGCTGGTCCTGGTGTCATCCAAATGGTCATTGGGGTCATCCAACTGGTCCTGGTGTCACCCAAGTGGTTCTGGTGTCATCCAGTTTTGGTGCTTGGTGCCATTCAGTTGGTGCTTGGTGTCATCCAGGTGGTCCTGGTGTCATCCAAATGGTCATTGGGGTCACCCAACTGATCTTGGTGTCATCCAAGTGGTCATGAGGGTCACCCAAGTGGTCCTGGGTTAGTCCCTGTGTCACCCAACTTGTGCTGGTGTCACCCAACTGGTGCTTGGTGTCACCCAACTGGTCCTGGTGTCACCCAACTCGTCTTGGTGTCACCCAACTGGTCCTGGTGTCACCCAACTCGTCTTGGTGTCACCCAACTGGTGCTTGGTGTCACCCAACTGGTGCTTGGTGTCACCCAACTGGTGCTTGGTGTCACCCAACTCATCTTGGTGTCACCCAACTGGTGCTTGGTGTCACCCAACTCGTCCTGGTGTCACCCAACTGGTCCTGGTGTCACCCACGTGGTCCTGGTTTCGTCCCTGTGTCACCCACCTGGTCCTTGGTGTCATCCCTTTCCTCCCTGTTGTCACCCACTCGGTCCTTGGTGTCACCCCCTTAGGCCCTGTTGTCACCCTCCTCCTCCTGCTGCCCCCCACCTGCCCCCCTTGCAGCCACCCAGGACCACCATGCCCCCCCCCCCCCCCCCACTGTCCCCCAGGGCCACCCCGTGTCCCCGTGTCCCCATGTGTCCCCCCTGTCCCCCAGGGCCACACCAAGGGCCCGTTCCTCGTCAGTGCCCCGCTCTCCACCATCATCAACTGGGAGCGGGAGTTCCAGATGTGGGCTCCGGCCTTCTACGTGGTCACCTACACCGGGGACAAGGACAGCCGCGCCATCATCCGCGAGAACGAGTTCTCCTTCGACGACAACGCCATGAAGGGCGGCAAGAAGGCCTTCAAGATGAAGGTGGGCCCCGAAACGGGGGTCTCGGGGGCTGTTGGGGGGCCCTCTCTTTGGTGGGGTCGGAGGCAGTACCGCGGGAGCCGGCTGGTGCTGGGGTGTGGCTGGGCAGTGGGGTGTTGGCGGGGTGTTGGGCTGGTGGGGGGGCTGGTGTGCGGCTGGTGGGGGGTGTCAGGGTGTTGTGGGGCTGGTGCGGGGTGTTGCGGGGCTGTGGTTGGGCTGTTGTTGGGTGCTGTGTGGCTGTGTGGGGTCAGGGTGTTGCCGGCTATCAGGCTGTTGTTGGGCTGCTGCTGGGTGGTGTTGGGCCGTTGCTGGGTGTCAGGCTGTTGTGGGGCTGTTGTGAGGCTGTTGCTGGGTGTTGTGGGGCTGTTGTGGGGCTGTGGTCGAGCTGTTGTTGGGTGCTGCGTGGCTGTTTGGGGTCAGGGTGTTGCTGGCTATCAGGCTGTTGTTGGGCTGCTGCTGAGTGTTGCTGGGCTGTTGCTGGGTGTCAGGCTGTTGTGGGGTGTTGTGGGGCTGTACGGTGTCAGGGTGTTGCCGGCTATCAGGCTGTTGTTGGGCTGCTGGGTGTTGTTGGGCGGGTGTTGGGTGTTGGGCTGTTGGCTGTTGCTGGGTGTCAGCGTGTTGTGGGGCTGTGGTTGGGCTGTTGTTGGGAGCTGCGTGGCTGTTTGGTGTCAGGGTGTTGCCGGCTATCAGGCTGTTGTTGGGCTGCTGCTGGATGTTGTTTGGCTGGTGTTGGGTGTGGGGCTGGTGTTGGGTGGTGTCGGGTGTCATAGGGCTGTTGTTGGGCTGTTGCAGGTTGTTGCTGGGTGTTGCCGGGTGTCAGGCTGTTGTGGGGCTGTTGTGGGGTTGTTGTTGAGCTGGCTTTGCCTGTTGGGCTGTTGTGGGTTGTTGCTGGGTGTTGTCAGGTGTCAGGATGTTGTCGGGCTGTTGTTGGACTGTTGGCTCTTGGGCTGTTGCTGGGTGTCGGGCTGTTGTGGGTTGTTGTGGGCTGTTGGGCTGTTGCTGGGTGTTGCCGGCTGTCAGGCTGTCGTGGGGCTGTTGTGGAGCTGTTGCTGGGTGTTGTTGTGGGGCTGTTGCTGTGGGTTGTTGCTGGGTGTTGTGGGTTGTTGCGGGGCTGTTGCTGGGGGTTGTTGTGGGGTTGTTGTGGGTTGTTGTGGGGCTGTTGCTGTGGGGTTGCTGCTCGGGGTTGCGGGGCTGTTGCTGTGGGGTTGTTGCTGGGGGTTGTGGGCTGTTGCTGGGGGGCTGTTGTGGGTTGTTGCTGGGTGTTGCGGGGCTGTTGCTGGGGCTGTTGTGGGTTGTTGCTGGGTGTTGCGGGGCTGTTGCTGGGGCTGTTGTGGGTTGTTGCTGGGGGTTGCAGGGCTGTTGTGGGGTTGTTGCTGGGGGGTTGTTGCTGGGTGTTGCGGGGTTGTTGTGGGGTTGTTGTGGGGCTGTTGTGGGGTTGTTGCTGGGGGTTGCGGGGCTGTTGCTGGGTGTTGCGGGGTTGTTGTGGGGTTGTTGCGGGGTTGTTGCGGGGTTGTTGCGGGGCTGTTGTGGGGTTGTTACGGGGCTGTTGTGGGGTTGTTGCGGGGCTGTGTCCGGCGGTTGCTGACGCGTCGGGCGCAGCGGGAGGCGCAGGTGAAGTTCCACGTCCTGCTCACCTCCTACGAGCTCATCACCATCGACCAGGCGGCGCTGGGCTCCATCCGCTGGGCCTGCCTCGTGGTGGACGAGGCCCATCGGCTCAAGAACAACCAGTCCAAGGTGGGGGCACCCAGAGACCGGGGTCCCTATCGGGGGGGCACCCATAGAGCTGGGTTCCTATAGTGAGGGCACCCACAGACCTGGGTCCCTATAGTGGGGGCACCCATAGACCTGGGTTCCTATAGTGAGGGCACCCAGAGACCTGGGTTCCTATAGTGGGGGCACCCATAGACCTGGGTCCCTATAGTGGGGGCACCCATAGAGCTGGGTTCCTATAGTGAGGGCACCCAGAGACCTGGGTTCCTATAGTGGGGGCACCCATAGACCTGGGTCCCTATAGTGGGGGCACCCATAGACCTGGGTCCTTATGGTGAGGGCACCCATAAATATGGGTCCCTATAGTGAGGGCACCCAGAGACCTGGGTTCCTATAGTGGGGGCACCCATAAATATGGGTCCCTATAGTGAGGGCACCCAGAGACCTGGGTTCCTATAGTGGGGGTACCCATAGACCTGGGTCCCTATAGTGAGGGCACCCAGAGACCTGGGTCCCTATAGTGGGGGCACCCATAGACCTGGGTCCCTATAGTGAGGGCACCCAGAGACCTGGGTTCCTATAGTGGGGGCACCCATAGACCTGGGTCCCTATAGTGAGGGCACCCAGAGACCTGGGTCCCTATAGTGAGGGCACCCAGAGACCTGGGTCCCTATAGTGAGGGCACCCAGAGACCTGGGTTCCTATAGTGGGGGCACCCAGAGACCTGGGTCCTTATGGTGAGGGCACCCAGAGACCTGGGTTCCTATAGTGGGGGCACCCATAAATATGGGTCCCTATAGTGAGGGCACCCATAGACTTGGGTCCCTATAGTGGGGGCACCCATAGAGCTGGGTTCCTATGGTGAGGGCACCCGTAGATATGGGTCCCTATAGTGAAGGCACCCATAGACGTGGGTCCTTATAGTGGGGGCACCCATAGACCTGGGTCCCTATGGTGGGAGGTGGCACCCAAAGCCTTGGGTGCATCATGAAGGGTTTCTATGGGTACCATGCAGAGGGGCTCTATGGACACTACTCCTATGGGTGCCCTCGGGGGGGGGGGTCCTATGGGTGCTTCACCCATGGGTGCCCCCCCCCAGTTCTTCCGGGTGCTGAACGGGTACAAGATCGAGCACAAGCTGCTGCTGACGGGGACCCCGCTGCAGAACAACCTGGAGGAGCTCTTCCACCTCCTCAACTTCCTCACGCCCGAGCGCTTCAAGTAGGGGTCCCTATGGGTGCCTATGGGTGCCTATGGGTGCCTATGGGTGCCTATGGGTGCCCTGCGGTCCCTTCTCCTCCTATGGGGTCCCTGGGTCCCCCCTGCACCCATCCGCATCTGCTGCCACTCGTGGCCCCGCTGCTCCTGGGTCCCCTTTGCCCTCTTCCTCAGGGTCCCCTGATGGCCCTATGGGGGCCTATGGGTCCCTGGGGGTGCCCTGGGGGCCCCTCTTCTTCTATGGGGGCCCTATGGGTGCCCCGGGGGCCCCTCTCCTTCTATGGGGTCCTTTTGGGTCCCTTCTCCTTCTATGGGGTCCCTATGGGTCTCTTCTCCTTCTATGGGGTCCCTGTGTCCCCATGGGTCCCCATGGGTCCCTGTCTCCCTATGGGTCCCCTGGGGTCCCCTCTCCTCCTATGGGGTCTCCATGGGTCCCCTCTCCTTCTATGGGGTCCCTGTGTCCCTATGGGTGCCCTGGGGTCCCCTCTCCTTCTATGGGGTCCCTATGGGTCCCTTCTCCTTCTATGGGGTGCCTGTGTCCCCATGGGTCCCCTGGGGTCCCCTCTCCTTCTGTGGGGTCCCCTCTCCTTCTATGGGGTCCCTATGGGTCCCTTCTCCTTCTATGGGGTCCCTGTGTTGCCATGTGTGCCCTCTCCTTCTATGGGGTCCTTATGGGTCCCTTCTCCTTCTATGGGGTCCCTGTCTCCCTATGGGTCCCCTATGGGTCCCCTCTCCTTCTATGGGGTCTCCATGGGTCCCTTCTCCTTCTATGGGGTCCCTGTCTCCCTATGGGTCCCCTGGGGTCCCCTCTCCTTCTATGGGGTCCCTATGGGTCCCTTCTCCTTCTATGGGGTCCCTGTGTTGCCATGTGTGCCCTCTCCTTCTATGGGGTCCTTATGGGTCCCTTCTCCTTCTATGGGGTCCCTATCTTCCTATGGATCCCCTATGGGTCCCCTCTCCTCCTATGGGGTCTCCATGGGTCCCTTCTCCTTCTATGGGGTCCCTGTCTCCCTATGGGTCCCCTGGGGTCCCCTCTCCTTCTATGGGGTCCTTATGGGTCCCCTCTCCTTCTGTGGGGTCCCTGTCTCCCTATGGGTCCCCTATGGGTCCCCTCTCCTCCTATGGGGTCTCTATGGGTCCCTTCTCCTTCTATGGGGTCCCTGTGTCCCCATGGGTCCTCTGGGGTCCCCTTTCCTTCTATGGGGTCCCCATCTATCCCCTGGGCTCCTCTCTTCTCCTATGGAGCCCCCATGTCCCAGTCACCACCACCTCCATCCCCATGTCCCCCTCCCCACATCCCACCCATCTCCATCCCCGTGTCGCCACCCCCCATGGCACCCCCTTCTCCCCCCATAGCACCCCCTCCTCACCCCATAGCACCCCCTTGTCCCCCCGGCAGCAACCTGGAGGGCTTCCTGGAGGAGTTTGCTGACATCTCCAAGGAGGACCAGATCAAGAAGCTCCACGACCTGCTGGGGCCCCACATGCTGCGGCGCCTCAAGGCCGACGTCTTCAAGAACATGCCAGCCAAGACCGAGCTCATCGTCAGGGTGGAGCTGAGCCCCATGCAGAAGTAGGTGGCACCCCATAGCACCCATAGGAACCCATAGGAACCCATTGGAACTTCTTGATACCCGTCAGAACCCATGGTACCCATAGGTACCCATTAGAACCCGTTGATACCCATCAGAACCCATAGCACCCATAGGTACCCGTAGGTACCCATTAGAACCCGTTGATACCCGTCAGAACCCATAGCACCCATAGGTACCCATAGGTACCCATTAGAACCCGTTGATACCCGTCAGAACCCATAGCACCCATAGGTACCCGTAGGTACCCATTAGAACCCGTTGATACCCATCAGAACCCATAGCACCCATAGGTACCCATAGGTACCCATTAGAACCCGTTGATACCCATCAGAACCCATAGCACCCATAGGTACCCATAGGTACCCATTAGAACCCGTTGATACCCGTCAGAACCCATAGCACCCATAGGTACCCATAGGTACCCATTAGAACCCGTTGATACCCGTCAGAACCCATAGCACCCATAGGTACCCATAGGTACCCATTAGAACCCGTTGATACCCATCAGAACCCATAGCACCCATAAGTACCCGTAGGTACCCATTAGAACCCGTTGATACCCGTCAGAACCCATAGCACCCATAGGTACCCGTAGGTACCCATTAGAACCCGTTGATACCCATCAGAACCCATAGCACCCATAGGTACCCATAGGTACTCATTAGAACCCGTTGATACCCGTCAGAACCCATAGCACCCATAGGTACCCATAGGTACCCATTAGAACCCGTTGATACCCGTCAGAACCCATAGCACCCATAGGTACCCATAGGTACCCATTAGAACCCGTTGATACCCATCAGAACCCATAGCACCCATAAGTACCCGTAGGTACCCATTAGAACCCGTTGATACCCGTCAGAACCCATAGCACCCATAGGTACCCATAGGTACCCATTAGAACCCGTTGATACCCATCAGAACCCATAGCACCCATAGGTACCCATAGGTACTCATTAGAACCCGTTGATACCCGTCAGAACCCATAGCACCCATAGGTACCCATAGGTACCCATTAGAACCCGTTGATACCCGTCAGAACCCATAGCACCCATAGGTACCCATAGGTACCCATTAGAACCCGTTGATACCCATCAGAACCCATAGCACCCATAAGTACCCGTAGGTACCCATTAGAACCCGTTGATACCCGTCAGAACCCATAGCACCCATAGGTACCCATCAGAACCCATAGCACCCATAGATCCGCATAATAACCCATAAACACCTATAGCACCCATAGATACCCATCAGAACCCATAGACACCCATAGCACCCATAGCACCCATAAATACCCATCAGAACCCATAGCACCCATAGCACCCATAGGTACCCATCAGAACTCATAGACACCCATAGCACCCATAGATACCCATCAGAACCCATAGCACCCATAGGCACTTACGAGAACCAATAAAGACCATCAGCACCCATAGAACCTATAGACACCCCATAGCACCCATAGCTATGGTGACACCCATCAGCACCCATAGACACCCCACAGCCGCATTGGGATGCTCCCAGCCCCGTTCCCATAGGAAGCACTCCACATCCCTCCTTCCCAGCCCCATTGGGATGCTCCCAGCCCCATTGGGATGCTCCCGGCCCCATTCCCATAGGAAGCACTCCACATCCCTCCTTCCCAGCCCCATTGGGATGCTCCCGGCCCCATTCCCATAGGAAGCACTCCACATCCCTCCTTCCCAGCCCCATTGGGATGCTCCCATCCCCATTGGGATGCTCCCGGCCCCATTGGGATGCTCCCAGCCCCATTGGGATGCTCCCAGCCCCATTCCCATAGGAAGCACTCCACATCCCTCCTTCCCATCCCCATTGGGATGCTCCCGGCCCCATTGGGATGCTCCCAGCCCCATTCCCATAGGAAGCACTCCACATCCCTCCTTCCCAGCCCCATTGGGATGCTCCCATCCCCATTGGGATGCTCCCGGCCCCATTCCCATAGGAAGCACTCCACATCCCTCCTTCCCATCCCCATTGGGATGCTCCCAGCCCCATTGGGATGCTCCCAGCCCCATTCCCATAGGAAGCACTGCACATCCCTCCTTCCCATCCCCATTGGGATGCTCCCGGCCCCATTGGGATGCTCCTGGCCCCATTCCCATAGGAAGCACTCCACATCCCTCCTTCCCATCCCCATTGGGATGCTCCCAGCCCCATTGGGATGCTCCCGGCCCCATTCCCATAGGAAGCACTGCACATCCCTCCTTCCCATCCCCATTGGGATGCTCCCAGCCCCATTGGGATGCTCCCGGCCCCATTCCCATAGGAAGCACTCCACATCCCTCCTTCCCATCCCCATTGGGATGCTCCCAGCCCCATTGGGATGCTCCCGGCCCCATTCCCATAGGAAGCACTGCACATCCCTCCTTCCCATCCCCATTGGGATGCTCCCAGCCCCATTGGGATGCTCCCGGCCCCATTCCCATAGGAAGCACTGCACATCCCTCCTTCCCATCCCCATTGGGATGCTCCCAGCCCCATTGGGATGCTCCCGGCCCCATTCCCATAGGAAGCACTCCACATCCCTCCTTCCCATCCCCATTGGGATGCTCCCAGCCCCATTGGGATGCTCCCGGCCCCATTCCCATAGGAAGCACTCCACATCCCTCCTTCCCAGCCCCATTGGGATGCTCCCGGCCCCATTCCCATAGGAAGCACTCCACATCCCTCCTTCCCATCCCCATTGGGATGCTCCCAGCCCCATTGGGATGCTCCCAGCCCCATTCCCATAGGAAGCACTCCACATCCCTCCTTCCCATCCCCATTGGGATGCTCCCAGCCCCATTGGGATGCTCCCGGCCCCATTCCCATAGGAAGCACTCCACATCCCTCCTTCCCATCCCCATTGGGATGCTCCCATCCCCATTGGGATGCTCCCAGCCCCATTCCCATAGGAAGCACTCCACATCCCTCCTTCCCATCCCCATTGGGATGCTCCCGGCCCCATTGGGATGCTCCCGGCCCCATTCCCATAGGAAGCACTCCACATCCCTCCTTCCCATCCCCATTGGGATGCTCCCAGCCCCATTGGGATGCTCCCAGCCCCATTCCCATAGGAAGCACTCCACATCCCTCCTTCCCATCCCCATTGGGATGCTCCCAGCCCCATTGGGATGCTCCCGGCCCCATTCCCAGCCCCATTCCCATAGGAAGTACTACAAGTACATCCTGACCCGGAACTTCGAGGCGCTCAACTCGCGGGGCGGAGGGAACCAGGTCTCGCTCCTCAACATCATGATGGACCTCAAGAAGTGCTGCAACCACCCCTACCTGTTCCCTGTGGCCGCCATGGTGAGACGGGGAGTGGGGAGGGGGTATGGGGTATGGGGTATGGGGTATGGGATATGGGGTATGGGGTATGGGGTATGGGATATGGGATATGGGGTATGGGATATGGGATATGGGGTATGGGGTATGGGGTATGGGGTATGGGGTATGGGATATGGGGTATGGGGTATGGGGTATGGGATATGGGGTATGGGGTATGGGGTATGGGGTATGGGATATGGGATATGGGGTATGGGATATGGGGTATGGGGTATGGGGTATGGGGTATGGGGTATGGGATATGGGATATGGGGTATGGGATATGGGGTATGGGGTATGGGGTATGGGATATGGGGTATGGGGTATGGGGTATGGGGTATGGGATATGGGGTATGGGGTATGGGGTATGGGGTATGGGGTATGGGGTATGGGATATGGGGTATGGGATATGGGTATGGGGTATGGGATATGGGATATGGGGTATGGGATATGGGGTATGGGATATGGGATATGGGGTATGGGATATGGGGTATGGGGTATGGGGTATGGGATATGGGGTATGGGGTATGGGGTATGGGGTATGGGATATGGGATATGGGGTATGGGGTATGGGATATGGGGTATGGGATATGGGATATGGGGTATGGGATAGGGGATATGGGGTATGGGGTATGGGGTATGGGATATGGGGTATGGGATATGGGGTATGGGGTATGGGGTATGGGGTATGGGGTATGGGATATGGGGTATGGGGTATGGGGTATGGGATATGGGGTATGGGGTATGGGGTATGGGGTATGGGATATGGGATATGGGGTATGGGATATGGGGTATGGGGTATGGGGTATGGGGTATGGGGTATGGGGTATGGGATATGGGGTATGGGATATGGGGTATGGGGTATGGGATATGGGGTATGGGATATGGGATATGGGGTATGGGGTATGGGATATGGGGTATGGGGTATGGGGTATGGGATATGGGGTATGGGGTATGGGGTATGGGGTATGGGATATGGGATATGGGGTATGGGGTATGGGATATGGGGTATGGGGTATGGGATATGGGGTATGGGGTATGGGGTATGGGATATGGGGTATGGGATATGGGATATGGGATATGGGGTATGGGGTATGGGGTATGGGGTATGGGATATGGGGTATGGGATATGGGGTATGGGGTATGGGGTATGGGATATGGGGTATGGGGTATGGGGTATGGGATATGGGGTATGGGATATGGGGTATGGGATATGGGGTATGGGGTATGGGATATGGGGTATGGGATATGGGGTATGGGATATGGGGTATGGGGTATGGGGTATGGGATATGGGGTATGGGATATGGGGTATGGGGTATGGGGTATGGGGTGTGGGATATGGGGTATGGGATATGGGGTATGGGATATGGGATATGGGATATGGGATATGGGGTATGGGATATGGGGTATGGGGTATGGGATATGGGGTATGGGATATGGGATATGGGGTATGGGATAGGGGATATGGGGTATGGGGTATGGGGTATGGGATATGGGGTATGGGATATGGGGTATGGGGTATGGGGTATGGGGTATGGGGTATGGGATATGGGGTATGGGATATGGGGTATGGGGTATGGGGTATGGGATATGGGGTATGGGGTATGGGATATGGGGTATGGGGTATGGGGTATGGGGTATGGGATATGGGATATGGGGTATGGGATATGGGGTATGGGGTATGGGATATGGGATATGGGGTATGGGGTATGGGGTATGGGATATGGGGTATGGGATATGGGGTATGGGGTATGGGGTATGGGATATGGGGTATGGGATATGGGATATGGGGTATGGGGTATGGGGTATGGGGTATGGGGTATGGGATATGGGGTATGGGATATGGGATATGGGGTATGGGGTATGGGATATGGGATATGGGGTATGGGGTATGGGATATGGGATATGGGGTATGGGATATGGGGTATGGGGTATGGGGTATGGGATATGGGATATGGGGTATGGGATATGGGGTATGGGGTATGGGATATGGGGTATGGGATATGGGATATGGGATATGGGGTATGGGGTATGGGATATGGGATATGGGGTATGGGATATGGGGTATGGGGTATGAGATATGGGGTATGGGATATGGGATATGGGGTATGGGGTATGGGGTATGGGATATGGGATATGGGATATGGGGTATGGGATATGGGATATGGGATATGGGGTATGGGATATGGGGTATGGGGTATGGGATATGGGGTATGGGGTATGGGGTATGGGATATGGGGTATGGGGTATGGGGTATGGGGTATGGGATATGGGATATGGGGTATGGGATATGGGGTATGGGGTATGGGATATGGGATATGGGGTATGGGGTATGGGATATGGGGTATAGGATATGGGGTATGGGGTATGGGGTATGGGGTATGGGATATGGGGTATGGGGTATGGGGTATGGGGTATGGGGTATGGGGTATGGGATATGGGGTATGGGGTATGGGGTATGGGGTATGGGATATGGGGTATGGGGTATGGGATATGGGGTATGGGGTATGGGATATGGGGTATGGGGTATGGGGTATGGGGTATGGGGTATGGGGTATGGGATATGGGGTATGGGATATGGGGTATGGGGTATGGGATATGGGATATGGGGTATGGGGTATGGGATATGGGGTATGGGGTATGGGATATGGGGTATGGGGTATGGGATATGGGGTATGGGGTATGGGATATGGGATATGGGGTATGGGGTATGGGATATGGGATATGGGGTATGGGGTATGGGATATGGGGTATGGGATATGGGATATGGGATATGGGGTATGGGGTATGGGGTATGGGGTATGGGATATGGGGTATGGGGTATGGGATATGGGGTATGGGGTATGGGGTATGGGGTATGGGATATGGGGTATGGGATATGGGATATGGGGTATGGGGTATGGGGTATGGGATATGGGGTATGGGGTATGGGATATGGGATATGGGGTATGGGGTATGGGGTATGGGATATGGGATATGGGGTATGGGGTATGGGGTATGGGGTATGGGATATGGGGTATGGGGTATGGGGTATGGGATATGGGATATGGGGTATGGGGTATGGGGTATGGGATATGGGATATGGGATATGGGATATGGGGTATGGGGTATGGGGTATGGGGTATGGGATATGAGATATGGGATATGGAGTATGGGGTATGGGGTATGGGGTATGGGATATGGGGTATGGGATATGGGGTATGGGATATGGGGTATGGGGTATGGGGTATGGGGTGTGGGATATGGGGTATGGGGTATGGGATATGGGATATGGGGTATGGGGTATGGGATATGGGATATGGGGTATGGGATATGGGGTATGGGGTATGGGGTATGGGATATGGGGTATGAGGTATGGGATATGGGATATGGGGTATGGGGTATGGGATATGGGGTATGGGGTATGGGATATGGGGTATGGGGTATGGGGTATGGGGTATGGGATATGGGGTATGGGGTATGGGGTATGGGATATGGGATATGGGGTATGGGATATGGGATATGGGGTATGGGATATGGGATATGGGATATGGGGTATGGGGTATGGGGTATGGGATATGGGATATGGGGTATGGGATATGGGGTATGGGATATGGGGTATGGGGTATGGGGTATGGGGTATGGGGTATGGGATATGGGGTATGGGGTATGGGATATGGGATATGGGGTATGGGATATGGGGTATGGGATATGGGGTATGGGGTATGGGGTATGGGGTATGGGATATGGGGTATGGGATATGGGGTATGGGGTATGGGATATGGGATATGGGGTATGGGGTATGGGATATGGGGTATGGGATATGGGGTATGGGGTATGGGATATGGGGACATTGGGGCTTCACCCTGGAGAGCAATGGGAGGGACATAGGGGGAAACAAGAGGCTATGGGGTGCTGTAGGTTGCTATAGGGGTGCTCTCGGTTACTGTGGGATGCTATAGGGTGCTATGGGCGTGCTGTCTGTTACTATGGGGTGCTGTAGGCTGCTACAGGGTGCTATGGGGTGCTATGGGGGTGTTGTCAGTTACTATGGGGTGCTGTAGGGTGCTATAGGGTGCTATGGGGTGCTATAGGGTGCTATGCGGTCCTATGGGGTGCTATAGGGTGCTATGGGGTGCTATAGGGTGCTATGGGGGTGCTGTCTGTTACTGTGGGGTGCTATAGGATGCTATAGGGTGCTATAGGGTGCTATAGGGGTGCTATAGGGTGCTGTAGGGTGCTATGGGGTGCTATAGGGTGCTATAGGGTGCTATAGGGGTGCTATAGGGTGCTATAGGGGTGCTATAGGGTGCTGTGGGGTGCTGTGGGGTGCTGTGGGGATGCTGTGGGGTGCTATAGGGTGCTATGGGGTGCTGTGGGGTGCTATAGGGTGCTATAGGGTGCTATGGGGTGCTGTGGGGTGCTATAGGGTGCTATAGGGTGCTATAGGGTGCTATGGGGTGCTATAGGGTGCTATAGGGTGCTATGGGGTGCTATGGGGTGCTATAGGGTGCTATAGGGTGCTATGGGGTGCTATAGGGTGCTATAGGGTGCTATAGGGTGCTATAGGGTGCTATGGGGTGCTATAGGGTGCTATAGGGTGCTATTGGGTGCTATAGGGTGCTATGGGGTGCTATAGGGTGCTATGGGGTGCTATAGGGTGCTATAGGGTGCTATGGGGTGCTATAGGGTGCTATAGGGTGCTATGGGGTGCTATAGGGTGCTATAGGGTGCTATGGGGTGCTATGGGGTGCTATAGGGTGCTATGGGGTGCTATAGGGTGCTATAGGGTGCTATGGGGTGCTATGGGGTGCTATAGGGTGCTATGGGGTGCTATAGGGTGCTATAGGGTGCTATGGGGTGCCATAGGGTGCTATAGGGTGCTATGGGGTGCTATAGGGTGCTATAGGGTGCTATAGGGTGCTATGGGGTGCTATAGGGTGCTATAGGGTGCTATGGGGTGCTATGGGGTGCTATGGGGTGCTATAGGGTGCTATGGGGTGCTATGGGGTGCTATGGGGTGCTATGGGGTGCTATAGGGTGCTATGGGGTGCTATAGGGTGCTATAGGGTGCTATGGGGTGCTATAGGGTGCTATAGGGTGCTATGGGGTGCTCTGGGGTGCTATAGGGTGCTATGGGGTGCTATAGGGTGCTATAGGGTGCTATTGGGTGCTATAGGGTGCTATGGGGTGCTATAGGGTGCTATGGGGTGCTATAGGGTGCTATAGGGTGCTATGGGGTGCTATAGGGTGCTATAGGGTGCTATGGGGTGCTATAGGGTGCTATAGGGTGCTATGGGGTGCTATGGGGTGCTATAGGGTGCTATGGGGTGCTATAGGGTGCTATGGGGTGCTCTGGGGTGCTCTGGGGTGCTCTGGGGGAGCTGTGGGGGAGCTGTCGGTTACCCTGGGGGTGTCGCCGCCGTCCGCAGGAGTCCCCGAAGCTGCCGAGCGGTGCCTACGAGGGGGGGGCGCTCATCAAGGCCTCGGGGAAGCTGCTGCTGCTCCAGAAGATGCTGCGGAAGCTCAAGGAGCAGAACCACCGCGTGCTCATCTTCTCCCAGGTGACCCCGGGCCCGGCCGGGACCCTAGGGGTGCCCCGTGGCACCTATAGGGGCTCTATAGATACCCTATGGGTACCCCATGGATACCCCATGGCACCTATAGGGGCTCTATGGATACCCTGTGGATACCCCATGGCACCTATAGGAGCTCTATAGATACCCTATGGATACCCTATGGATACCCTATGGCACCTATAGGTGCTCTATAGATACCCTATGGATACCCTATGGATACCCTATGGATACCCCATGGCACCTATAGGTGCTCTATAGATACCCTATGGATACCCTGTGGATATCCTATGGATACCCTATGGCACCTATAGGTGCTCTATAGATACCCTATGGATACCCTATGGATACCCTATGGCACCTATAGGTGCTCTATAGATACCCTATGGATACCCTATGGATACCCTATGGATACCCCATGGCACCTATAGGTGCTCTATAGATACCCTATGGATACCCTGTGGATACCCTATGGATACCCTATGGCACCTATAGGTGCTCTATAGATACCCTATGGATACCCTATGGATACCCTATGGCACCTATAGGTGCTCTATAGATACCCTATGGATACCCTATGGATACCCTATGGATACCCCATGGCACCTATAGGTGCTCTATAGATACCCTATGGATACCCTGTGGATACCCTATGGATACCCTATGGCACCTATAGGTGCTCTATAGATACCCTATGGATACCCTATGGATACCCTATGGCACCTATAGGTGCTCTATAGATACCCTATGGATACCCTATGGATACCCCATGGCACCTATAGGTGCTCTATAGATACCCTATGGATACCCTGTGGATACCCTATGGATACCCTATGGCACCTATAGGTGCTCTATAGATACCCTATGGATACCCTATGGATACCCTATGGCACCTATAGGGGCTCTATAGATACCCCATGGATACCCCATGGCACCTATAGGTGCTCTATAGATACCCTATGGATACCCTGTGGATACCCTATGGATACCCCATGGCACCTATAGGTGCTCTATAGATACCCTATGGATACCCTGTGGATACCCTATGGATACCCTATGGATACCCTATGGATACCCTATGGCACCTATAGGTGCTCTATAGCCTCTGTAGATACCCTATGGATACCCTATGGATACCCTATGGCACCTATAGGTACTCTATAGCATCTGTAGATACCCTATAGATACCCTATGGATACCCTATGGCACCTATAGGTACTCTATAGCCTCTGTAGATACCCTATAGATACCCTATGGATACCCTATGGCACCTATAGGTGCTCTATAGCATCTGTAGGTACCCTATGGCATCTATAGATACTCTATAGATACCCTATGGATACCCTATGGATACTCTATGGATACCCTTTGGCACCTATAGGTGCTCTATAGCCTCTGTAGATACCCTATAGATACCCTATTGATACCCTATGGCACCTATAGGTGCTCTATAGCCTCTGTAGATACCCTATAGATACCCTATAGATACGCTATGGCACCTATAGGTGCTTTATAGCCTCTGTAGATACCCTATGGATACCCTATGGATACCCTATGGCATCTATAGGTACTCTATAGCATCTGTAGATACCCTATAGATATCCTATGGCATCTATAGGTACTCTATAACATCTGTAGATAACCCAAAGATACCCTGTGGCATTTATAGATAGTCTATAGCATCTGTAGATACCCTATCGATACCCTATGGCATCTATAGGTACTCTATAGCATCTGTAGATACCCTATAGATACCCTATAGATACCCTATGGCATCTATAGATACTCTATGACATCTGTAGATACCCTATGGATACCCTATGGATACCCTATGGCATCTATAGGTACTCTATAGCATCTGTAGATACCCTATGGATACCCTATGGCATCTATAGGTACTCTATAACATCTTTAGATAATCCTATAGATACCTTGTGGCATCTATAGGTACTCTATAACATCTGTAGATACTCTATATATACTGTATGGATACCCAATGGCATCCATAGCACCCATAGACACCCATAACAACCTTTAGCACCCATAGACACCCATAGCACCCTGTAGCATCCATCGCACCCATAGACACCCATAGCAACCTATAACATCCATAGCACCCATAGACACCCATAGCAACCTATAACATCCATAGCACCCATAGACACCCATAGCAACCTTTAGCACCCATAGACACCCATAGCACCCTGTAGCATCCATCGCACCCATAGACACCCATAGCAACCTATAACATCCATAGCACCCATAGACACCCATAACAACCTTTAGCACCCATAGACACCCATAGCACCCTGTAGCATCCATAGCACCCATAGACACCCATAGCAACCTATAACATCCATAGCACCCATAGACACCCATAGCAACCTATAATATCCATAGCACCCATAGACACCCATAGCAACCTTTAGCACCCATAGACACCCATAGCAACCTATAACATCCATAGCACCCTTAGACACCCATAGCACCCTGTAGCATCCATTGCACCCATAGACATCCATAGCAACCTATAGCATCCCTAGCACCCATAGACATCCATAGACACCCATAGCAGCCTATAACATCCATAGCACCCATAGACACCCATAGCAACCTTTAGCACCCATAGACACCCATATCAGCCTTTAGCACCCATAGACATCCATAGCAACCTAAAACATCCGTAGCACCCATAGACACCCATAGCAACCTATAGCATCCCTAGCACCCATAGACATCCATAGACACCCATAGCAGCCTATAACATCCATAGCACCCATAGACACCCATAACAACCTTTAGCACCCATAGACACCCATAGCAACCTATAACATCCATAACACCCATAGACACCCATAGGAACATATAACACCCATAGCAACCTCTAGCACCCACATAGACACCCCATAGCAACCTATAGCCCCCCTAGCCAGCCACCCCATAGCACCCAGTGCTCCCAGTGTAACCAGTGCCCGCAGATGACGAAGATGCTGGACCTGCTCGAGGACTTCCTGGACTACGAGGGCTACAAGTACGAGCGCATCGACGGCGGCATCACGGGCGCCCTGCGCCAGGAGGCCATCGACCGCTTCAACGGTAGCACCCAATGGGGGGCACCCATGGGTGGGGGGCACCCATAGGTATGGGGGTAGTCAATGGGTGTGGGTCACTATGGGGTAGTCAATGGGAGGGGGTGATGGGCATCAGGAGGCCGTTGACTGCGTCAATGGTGGCACCCATGGGTGGGGGCACCCATAGGTATGGGGGCAGTCAATGGGTGTGGGTCACTATGGGGTAGTCAATGGTAGGGGATGATGGGCATCAAGAGGCCGTTGACTGCGTCAATGGTGGCACCCATGGGTGGGGGCACCCATAGGTATGGGGGCAGTCAATGGGTGTGGGTCACTATGGGGTAGTCAATGGTAGGGGATGATGGGCATCAAGAGGCCGTTGACTGCGTCAATGGTGGCACCCAATGGGGGGCACCCATGGGTGGGGGGCACCCATAGGTATGGGGGTAGTCAATGGGTGTGGGTCACTATGGGGTAGTCAATGGTAGGGGATGATGGGCATCAAGAGGCCGTTGACTGCGTCAATGGTGGCACCCATGGGTGGGGGCACCCATAGGTAGGGGGTAGTCAATGGGTGTGGGTCACTATGGGGTAGTCAATGGGAGGGGGTGATGGGCATCAGGAGGCCGTTGACTGCGTCAATGGTGGCACCCAATGGGGGGCACCCATGGGTGGGGGGCACCCATAGGTATGGGGGTAGTCAATGGGTGTGGGTCACTATGGGGTAGTCAATGGTAGGGGTTGATGGGCATCAGGAAGCTGTTGACAGTGTCAATGGTGGCACCCATGGGTGGGGGGCACCCATTGTTTGGGGGTCAGTATGGGGTAGGGGGTAGTCAGTGGGTGGGGTTGATGGGCATCAGGAGGCCATTGACTGTGGCACCCATGGGTGGGGGGCACCCATAGGTATGTGGGTAGTCAATGGGTGTGGGTCACTATGGGGTAGTCAATGGGAGGGGGTGATTGGCATCAGGAGGCCATTGACTGCGTCAATGGTGGCACCCATGGGTGGGGGCACCCATGGGTGGGGGGGTCAGTATGGGGTAGGGGGTAGTCAATGGGTGGAGGGCAAAAGGGGTTTGGAGGGACATAGAGGGTGGTGGGGGGCACCCATGGGTGGGGGGGACACGGGCTTGGGGGCAACCATGGGGTGCTGTGGCCACTGATGCCAGGGGTTATGGGGTGCTATGGGGGGCTATAGGAGCTATAGGGGGCTCTAGGGAGTGCTGTGCGTGCTGATGCTGGGGAGGCAGCAACAGGGGCTCTGGGTGTCTGGGGGGGTCTATAGGGGCCTATAGGGTGCTATAGGGGTCTCTGGGTGCTATAGGGGTTTCTGGGTGCTATAGGGGACTGTGGGGGTCTATAGGGCTCTATGGGTGCTATAGGGGTCTGTGGGGGTCTATAGGGGTCTATGGGGTGCTGTAGGGGTCTATGGGTGCTATAGGAGTCTATGGGTGCTATAGGGGTCTATAGGGGTCTATAGGGGTCTATAGGGGTCTATGGGTGCTATAGAGGTCTGTGGGGTTCTATAGGGGTCTATAGGTGTCTATAGCGGTCTTTGGGGGTTTATAGGGGTCTATGGGTGCTATAGGGGTATGTGGGGGTCTATAGGGGTCTATGGGTGCTATAGGGGTCTATGGGTGATATAGGGTTCTATGGGGTGCTATAGGGGTCTGTGGGTGCTATAGGAGTCTGTGGGTGCTATACGGGTCTGTGGGTGTTATACGGGTCTGTGGGTGCTATAGGGGTCTATGGGTGCTATAGGGGTCTGTAGGGGTCTATGGGTGATATAGGGTTCTATGGGGTGATATAGGGGTCTGTGGGTGCTATACGGGACTGTGGGTGCTATAGGGGTCTGTGGGTGCCATAGGGGTCTATGGAGGTCTATAGGGGTCTGTGGGTGCTATAGGGGTCTATGGAGGTCTATAGGGGTCTCTGGGTGCTATAGGGGTCTTGTGGGGGTCTGTAGGGGTCTATGGGGTGCTGTAGGGGTCTATGGGTGCAATAGGGGTCTATAGGGGTCTATGGGGGTCTATAGGGGCCTATAGGGGGTGCTGTGGGCGCTGACGCCGGGGGGGCAGCGCCGGGGGCGCAGCAGTTCTGTTTCCTGCTCTCGACACGGGCCGGGGGCCTCGGCATCAACCTGGCGACCGCCGACACCGTCGTCATCTTCGACTCCGACTGGAACCCCCACAACGACATCCAGGTCCTGAGCCCCCCTCAGCACCCCCATGGCACCCCCATAGACACCCATGGTACCCAGCACTCACCTGGTCCCCATACCCCATACCCCATATCCCATACCCCATATCCCATACCCCATATCCCATACCCCATACCCCATATCCCATACCCCATATCCCATATCCCATACCCCATACCCCATACCCCATATCCCATACCCCATATCCCATATCCCATATCCCATACCCCATACCCCATATCCCATACCCCATATCCCATACCCCATATCCCATATCCCATATCCCATACCCCATACCCCATATCCCATACCCCATATCCCATACCCCATATCCCATACCCCATACCCCATATCCCATACCCCATATCCCATACCCCATACCCCATATCCCATACCCCATACCCCATATCCCATACCCCATATCCCATACCCCATACCCCATACCCCATACTCCATACCCCATATCCCATACCCCATACCCCATACCCCATACCCCATACCCCATACCCCATATCCCATACCCCATACTCCATATCCCATACCCCATACCCCATACCCCATACCCCATATCCCATACCCCATATCCCATACCCCATATCCCATATCCCATACCCCATATCCCATACCCCATACTCCATATCCCATACCCCATACCCCATACCCCATACCCCATACCCCATACCCCATATCCCATACCCCATATCCCATATCCCATACCCCATATCCCATACCCCATACCCCATACCCCATATCCCATACCCCATATCCCATATCCCATATCCCATACCCCATACCCCATATCCCATACCCCATATCCCATACCCCATATCCCATACCCCATACCCCATATCCCATACCCCATATCCCATACCCCATACCCCATATCCCATACCCCATACCCCATATCCCATACCCCATATCCCATACCCCATACCCCATACCCCATACTCCATACCCCATATCCCATACCCCATACCCCATACCCCATACCCCATACCCCATACCCCATATCCCATACCCCATACTCCATATCCCATACCCCATACCCCATACCCCATACCCCATATCCCATACCCCATATCCCATACCCCATACCCCATACCCCATATCCCATACCCCATACCCCACACCCCACATCCCATACCCCATACCCCATATCCCATACCCCATATCCCATACCCCATATCCCATACCCCATACCCCATATCCCATACCCCATATCCCATACCCCGTACCCCATAGCCCATACACTATATCCCATTCCCCATTCCCCATATCCAAGCATACCACATTGGTTTGGCCAATGCTATACCCCACGTCTCCATCTCCCATACCCCCTATCCCACCCTATTCCACGACATTCCATGCTATCCCATGACCTTCCATTCTATCCCACATTCCACGCTCTCCCATCTCCCCATTGCAGCCATTCAACCACTCACAAGTCCACCACCATCCCCCCCATCCCCATCTCCCGCCCCGATCCCGCCACATTCCAAGCCATCCCATAACATTCCGTGCTCTCCGGTCTCCCTCTCCCTACCCCCGGCAGGCGTTCAGCCGCGCGCACCGCATCGGCCAGGCCAACAAGGTGATGATCTACCGCTTCGTGACGCGCGCGTCGGTGGAGGAGCGCATCACGCAGGTGGCCAAGCGCAAGATGATGCTCACGCACCTGGTGGTGCGCCCGGGGCTGGGCTCCAAGGCCGGCTCCATGTCCAAGCAGGAGCTCGATGACATCCTCAAGTTCGGCACCGAGGAGCTCTTCAAGGATGAGAATGAGGGTGAGGAGAAAGGGAGGACGTGAAGGTGATGGTGGGACGTGGAGGTGATGGTGGGACGTGAAGGCGATGGTGGGACGTGATGGTGATGGTGGGACGTGGAGGTGATGGTGGGACGTGAAGGCGATGGTGGGACGTGAAGGCGATGGTGGGACGTGAAGGTGATGGTGGGACGTGGAGGTGATGGTGGGACGTGAAGGTGTTGGTGGGACGTGAAGGTCTTGGTGGGACGTGAAGGTGTTGGTGGGACGTGAAGGTCTTGGTGGGACGTGAAGGTCTTGGTGGGACGTGAAGGTCTTGGTGGGACGTGAAGGTGATGGTGGGACGTGAAGGTCTTGGTGGGACGTGAAGGTCTTGGTGGGACGTGAAGGTGATGGTGGGACGTGAAGGTGATGGTGGGACGTGAAGGTGATGGTGGGACGTGAAGGTGATGGTGGGACGTGGAGGCGATGGTGGGACGTGAAGGCGATGGTGGGACGTGAAGGCGATGGTGGGACGTGAAGGCGATGGTGGGACGTGGAGGCGATGGTGGGACGTGGAGGCGATGGTGGGACGTGAAGGCGATGGTGGGACGTGAAGGCGATGGTGGGACGTGAAGGCGATGGTGGGACGTGGAGGCGATGGTGGGACGTGGAGGCGATGGTGGGACGTGAAGGTGATGGTGGGACGTGAAGGTGATGGTGGGACGTGGAGGTGATGGTGGGACGTGAAGGCGATGGTGGGACGTGGAGGTGATGGTGGGACGTGGAGGTGATGGTGGGACGTGGAGGCGATGGTGGGACGTGGAGGCGATGGTGGGACGTGGAGGCGATGGTGGGACGTGGAGGCGATGGTGGGACGTGGAGGCGATGGTGGGACGTGGAGGCGATGGTGGGACGTGGAGGTGATGGTGGGACGTGAAGGCGATGGTGGGACGTGGAGGTGATGGTGGGACGTGAAGGCGATGGTGGGACGTGAAGGCGATGGTGGGACGTGAAGGTGATGGTGGGACGTGGAGGTGATGGTGGGACGTGAAGGTGATGGTGGGACGTGGAGGTGATGGTGGGACGTGGAGGTGATGGTGGGACGTGAAGGCGATGGTGGGACGTGAAGGCGATGGTGGGACGTGAAGGTGATGGTGGGACGTGGAGGTGATGGTGGGACGTGGAGGTGATGGTGGGACGTGAAGGTGATGGTGGGACGTGGAGGTGATGGTGGGACGTGGAGGTGATGGTGGGACGTGGAGGTGATGGTGGGACGTGAAGGTGATGGTGGGACGTGAAGGTCTTGGTGGGACGTGAAGGTCTTGGTGGGACGTGAAGGTCTTGGTGGGACGTGAAGGTGATGGTGGGACGTGAAGGTGTTGGTGGGACGTGAAGGTGATGGTGGGACGTGAAGGTGTTGGTGGGACGTGAAGGTGATGGTGGGACGTGAAGGTGTTGGTGGGACGTGAAGGTCTTGGTGGGACGTGAAGGTCTTGGTGGGACGTGAAGGTGATGGTGGGACGTGAAGGTGTTGGTGGGACGTGAAGGTCTTGGTGGGGCGTGAAGGTCTTGGTGGGGCGTGAAGGTGATGGTGGGATGTGAAGGTGTTGGTGGGACGTGAAGGTCTTGGTGGGACGTGAAGGTCTTGGTGGGGCGTGAAGGTGATGGTGGGATGTGAAGGTCTTGATGGGACGCGAAGGTCTTGGTGGGACGCGAAGGTCTTGATGGGACGTGAAGGTGATGGTGGGACGTGAAGGTCTTGATGGGATGTGAAGGTCTTGGTGGGACGTCATGCCAAGGTCTCGTTGGGCCATGCCAAGGCCCTGTTGGGCCATATTGGACCATGTTGACCCATGTCAAGGCCATGTTGGCCCACACTGGCCCACGTTGGCCCATGCCAAGGCCAGGCTGGTCCGTGCCCCCCGATGCGAGCCGCGTGCCACCACGCAGGGGACAACAAGGAGGAGGACAGCAGCGTGATCCACTACGACAACGAGGCCATCGCACGGCTCCTGGACCGCAACCAGGACGCCACCGATGACGCCGACGTGCAGAACATGAACGAGTATCTCAGCTCCTTCAAGGTGGCCCAGTACGTGGTGCGGGAGGAGGACAAGGTGAGCATGGCCATGGGGATGGTGGAGGGGGTGGGACAATGGGGTTGGTGGAGGTGGTGGGATCAATGGGGTTGATGGAGGTGGTGGGACAATGGGGTTGATGGAGGTGATGGGACAATGGGGTTGATGGAGGTGATGGGACAATGGGGTTGATGGAGGTGGTGGGATCAATGGGGTTGATGGAGGTGATGGGACAATGGGGTTGATGGAGGTGGTGGGACAGAGGTGATGGAGGTGATGGGGTCCAAGGAGATGATGGGGACAGGGGAGGTGGAGATGAGGATGGTGGAGATGCTGTTGGTGAAGGGGATGATGGAGGTGGAGGGGATGAGACAGTGGAGATGGGGGCGATGGGGATGACGAGGATGAAGATGATGGCGATGAGTAGATGGAGGGGATGGAGGCGACGAGGGCGATGGAGATGGTGCTGGTGGTAACGGAGCTGGTGGCGATGAGGAGGGGAGGTGACGCAGTTGGGGGGCCGGTGCTGGTGGCGCCGTGAGCCCCAGTGGGGTGCTGGGGGTGCCCCTTGACCGCGTCCCTGCCAGCAGATCGAGGAGATCGAGCGGGAGATCATCAAGCAGGAGGAGAACGTGGACCCCGACTACTGGGAGAAGCTGCTGCGGCACCACTACGAGCAGCAGCAGGAGGACCTGGCCCGCAACCTGGGCAAGGGCAAGCGCGTGCGCAAGCAGGTCAACTACAACGATGCGGCCCAGGAGGACCAAGGTGGGCACTGGGATGGACCGGGATGGACTGGGATGGACTGGGATGCATTGGAAGGGGTTGTTGGGTGCTGTTGGGTGCTACTGGGTGCTGTTGGTTGCCGTTGGGTGCCATTGGTTGTCATTGGTTGCCGTTGGGTGCTGTTGGGTGCTATTGGTTGCCATTGAGTGCCGTTGGGTGCCGTTGAGTGCCGTTGGTTGCCATTGGGTGCCATTGGTTGCCATTGGGTGCCGTTGGGTGCTGTTGGGTGCTATTGGTTGCCATTGAGTGCCGTTGGGTGCCGTTGAGTGCCGTTGGTTGCCATTGGGTGCCATTGGTTGCCATTGGGTGCCGTTGGGTGCTGTTGGTTGTCATTGGTTGCCGTTGGGTGCTGTTGGGTGCTATTGGTTGCCATTGAGTGCCGTTGGGTGCCGTTGAGTGCCGTTGGTTGCCATTGGGTGCCATTGGTTGCCATTGGGTGCCATTGGGTGCTATTGGGTGCCATTGGTTGCCGTTGAGTGCTGTTGGGTGCTATTGGTTGCCATTGAGTGCCGTTGGGTGCCGTTGAGTGCTGTTGGTTGCCATTGGGTGCTGTTGGTTGCCATTGGGTGCCGTTGGGTGCTGTTGGTTGTCATTGGTTGCCGTTGGGTGCTGTTGGGTGCTATTGGTTGCCATTGAGTGCCGTTGGGTGCCGTTGAGTGCCGTTGGTTGCCATTGGGTGCCATTGGTTGCCATTGGGTGCCATTGGGTGCTATTGGGTGCCATTGGTTGCCGTTGGGTGCTGTTGGGTGCTGTTGGTTGCCATTGAGTGCCGTTGGGTGCCGTTGAGTGCCGTTGGTTGCCATTGGGTGCCATTGGTTGCCATTGGGTGCCATTGGGTGCTATTGGGTGCCATTGGTTGCCGTTGAGTGCTGTTGGGTGCTATTGGTTGCCATTGAGTGCCGTTGGGTGCCGTTGAGTGCCGTTGGTTGCCATTGGGTGCCATTGGTTGCCATTGGGTGCCGTTGGGTGCTGTTGGTTGTCATTGGTTGCCGTTGGGTGCTGTTGGGTGCTATTGGTTGCCATTGAGTGCCGTTGGGTGCCGTTGAGTGCCGTTGGTTGCCATTGGGTGCCATTGGGTGCCATTGGTTGCCATTGGGTGCTATTGGGTGCCATTGGTTGCCGTTGAGTGCTGTTGGGTGCTGATGGTTGCCATTGGGTGCCATTGGTTGCCATTGGGTGCCATTGAGTGCCATTGGTTGCCCTTGGGTGCCATTGAGTGCCATTGGGTGCCATTGGCTGCCATTAGTTGCCATTGAGTGCCATTGGGTGCTATTGGTTGCCATTGAGTGCCATTGGTTGCCATTGGTTGCCATTGGGTACCGTTGGTTGCCATTGAGTGCCATTGGGTGCCATTGGTTGCCATTGGGTGCCATTGGGTACCGTTGGTTGCCATTGAGTGCCATTGGGTACCGTTGGTTGCCATTGAGTGCCATTGGGTGCCATTGGTTGCCATTGGGTGCCATTGGGTACCGTTGGTTGCCATTGAGTGCCATTGGGTACCGTTGGTTGCCATTGAGTGCCATTGGGTGCCATTGGTTGCCATTGGGTGCCATTGGGTACCGTTGGTTGCCATTGAGTGCCATTGGGTACCGTTGGGTGCCATTGGGTGCCATTGGGTGCTGTCCATGGTGCTGACGGTGTCCCCCAGATAACCAGTCCGAGTACTCGGTGGGCTCCGAGGAGGAGGACGAGGACTTCGATGAGCGGCCGGAGGGTGAGAGCCCCCCCCATGGACCCCCATTGACCCCCCATTGTCCCCCCATTGTCCCCCCATGGCCCCCATCCTGTGTCCCTTTGTGTCCCCCCCCCATGTCCTCCTGTGTTCCCCCTTGTGCCTCCCTGTCTGGGGAGGGGGGGACCCCCATGTGGGGGTCAGGGTGCTACAGGGAGGGTTGGGGTGCTATAGGGGATGTCAGGGTGCCATAGGGGGGCCAGGGTGCTCTATAGGGGGTCAGGGTGCCATAGGGGCCTCATGGTGCTCTATAGGGGATGTCAGGGTGCCATAGGGGGGTCATGGTGCTCTATAGGGGGTCAGGGTGCCATAGGGGCCTCATGGTGCTCTATAGGAGATCAGGGTGCCATAGGGGCCTCATGGTGCTCTATAGGGGATCAGGGTGCCATAGGGGCCTCATGGTGCTCTATAGGGGATCAGGGTGCCATAGGGGCCTCATGGTGCTCTATAGGGGATCAGGGTGCCATAGGGGCCTCATGGTGCTCTATAGGGGATCAGGGTGCCATAGGGGCCTCATGGTGCTCTATAGGGGATCAGGGTGCCATAGGGGCCTCATGGTGCTCTATAGGGGGTCAGGGTGCCATAGGGGCCTCATGGTGCTCTATAGGGGGTCAGGGTGCCCTAGGTGGGTGCTGACCCCCCGGTCCCCCCCCCAGGCCGCCGTCAGTCCAAGCGGCAGCTCCGCAATGAGAAGGACAAACCCCTGCCTCCGCTGCTGGCCCGGGTCGGGGGCAACATCGAGGTGAGGACGTGGGGACACCCCACAGCGGCCCCATAGAACCCCCCTCTACGGTCCCTTGTCCCCAAGGCCCCTTGTCCCCATAGACCCCATCCCCAGGGTCCCCAATGTCCCCATCCCCATAGACCCCATCCCCGATGTCCCCGATGTCCCCATAGACCCCATCCCCGTAGACCTTGTCCCCAATGTCCCCATCCCCATAGACCCCATCCCCGATGTCCCCGATGTCCCCATAGACCCCATCCCCATAGACCTTGTCCCCAATGTCCCCATCCCCATAGACCCCATCCCCGATGTCCCCGATGTCCCCATAGACCCCATCCCCATAGACCTTGTCCCCAATGACCCCATCCCCATAGACCCCATCCCCAATGTCCCCAATGACCCCATCCCCATAGACCCCATCCCCGATGTCCCCGATGTCCCCAATGTCCCCATCCCCATAGACCCCATCACCAATGACCCCATCCCCATAGACCCCATACCCAGGGTCCCCAATGACCCCATCCCCATAGACCCCCTCCCCTATGTCCCCAATGTCCCCATCCCCATAGACCCCATCACCAATGACCCCATCCCCATAGACCCCATACCCAGGGTCCCCAATGACCCCATCCCCATAGACCCCATCCCCAATGTCCCCAATGTCCCCATCCCCATAGACCCCATCACCAATGATCCACATCCCCATAGACCCCTTCCCCAATGTCCCCAATGTCCCCATACCCAGAGGACCTTGTCCCCAAGGTCCCCATCCTCAATGGCCCCAAGTGTCCCATGGGTGGGGGATCAGGGTGCCATGGGGGGGACCACAACACAAAGGGGGGATATGGGACTTGCTTGGTGTCACCCACCGACAGCCACTGACACCCATTATCAACCATTGACACCCATTGATGCCCATTGCCCCCCATTGCTGCCCATCGCCCCCATCGCCCCCATCGCCCCCATTGCCCCCATTACTCCCATCGCCCCCATTGCCCCCATTACTCCCATCGCCCCCATTGCCCCTATTGTCCCCATTGTTGCCATTGTCCCCATTGTCCCCATTGACCCATTACCCCCATTACCCCCATTGTCCCCATTGCCTCCATCATCCCCATTACCCCATTGCTGTTATTGCCTCCATTATCCCCATCGTCCCTATCTTCCCCGTTGCCCCCATTTACCCCCTTTATCCCCATTACCCCCATTGCCCCCATTGCCCCCATTGCTTCCATTGTTCCAATTACCCCCGTTGCCCCCATTGTCCGCATCGCTTCCATTGCTTCCATCATCCCTATTACCCCCATCGTCCCCATCATCCCCATTGCCCCCATTTACCCCCATTACCCCCATTACTCCCCATTACCCCCATTGCCCCCATTGCCCCCATTGCCCCCATTACCCCCATTACCCCATTGCCCCCATTACCCCCATTACTCCCCATTACCCCCATTGCCCCCATTGCCCCCATTGCCCCCATTACCCCCATTGTCCCCATTACCCCCATTACCCCCATTGTCCCATTACCCCCATCGCCCCCATTGCCCCCGCAGGTGCTGGGGTTCAACACGCGGCAGCGCAAGGCCTTCTTGAACGCGGTGATGAGGTGGGGGATGCCCCCCCAGGACGCCTTCACCTCCCAATGGCTCGTGCGGGACCTGCGTGGCAAGAGCGAGAAGGAGTTCAAGTGGGTGCCAATGGGGACAATGGGGACAATGGGGCAATGGGGACAATGGGGTGGGTGATGATGGGGATGGGAGATACAGGGTGGTGGTATCAGGAATGTCCCCATTGCCCCCATTGCCCCCATTGCCCCCCATTGCCCCCCATTGCCCCCCATTGCCCCCCTTACCCCCCATTGCCCCCATTGCCCCCCAGCCACATGATGAGCCCTTACTCATCCCAGCGCCAGCAGAGTCGGGTTCCTGGGGGCCGGACGAGCCCGTGCCCCCCTCACCCCGACACAAAGTCACCCCCGGGGTCCCCCTGACCCCCCTGGGGGGCCAGCAATGGCCTTGGGGACACCAGAGCGGTGGCAGGACCCGGCCAGGGCCGGCACAGGCCATGGGGCGCTGTGAGGAGGGGACAGGCTGATGGCAAAGGGGCAAATGGGGGCAATGGGGGCAATGGGGGTAATGGGGGTAATGGTGGTAATGGGGGTAATGGGGGCAATGGGGGTAAGGGGGGCAATGGGGACGATGTCCTTGGTTATGGGGACACTGGGGACAAGCTCTATGGGCTTTATGGGTGTCAATGAGCTCTATGGGTGTCAATGAGCTCTATGGGTGTCAGTGGGTGTCAATGGGCTCTATGGGTGTCAATGGGTGTCAATGGGCTCTATGGGTGTCAATGGGCTCTATGGGTGTCAATGGGTGTCAATGGGCTCTATGGGTGTCAATTGGTGTCAATGGGCTCTATGGGCGTCAGTGGGTGTCAATGGGCTCTATGGGTGTCAATGGGTGTCAATGGGCTCTATGGGTGTCCATGGGTGTCAATGGGCTCTATGGGTGTCCATGGGTGTCAATGGGCTCTATGGGTGTCCATGGGTGTCAATGGCCTCTATAGGTGTCTCTGCTGTCCCCTATAGAGCCTACGTGTCGCTCTTCATGGGGCACCTCTGCGAACCTGTGGAGGGCTCTATGGGTGTCAATGGGCTCTATGGGTGTCAGTGGGTGTCAGTGGGCTCTATAGGTGTCCCTTCTGTCCCCTATAGAGCCTACGTGTCGCTCTTCATACGGCACCTCTGTGAGCCTGGGGAGGGCTCTATGGGTGTCAATGGGCTCTATGGGTGTCAATGGGTGTCAATGAGCTCTATGGGTGTCAATGGGCTCTATGGGTGTCAATGGGCTCTATGGGTGTCAGTGGGTGTCAATGGGCTCTATGGGTGTCCATGGGTGTCAATGGGCTCTATGGGTGTCCATGGGTGTCAATGGGCTCTATGGGTGTCCATGGTCTCTGTGGGTGTCATTGGGTGTCAATGGGCTCTATGGGTGTCAATGGGTGTCAATGGGCTCTATGGGTGTCAGTGGGTGTCAATGGGCTCTATAGGTGTCCCTGCTGTCCCCTATAGAGCCTACATGTCTCTCTTCATGCGGCACCTCTGCGAGCCTGGGGAGGGCTCTATGGGTGTCAATGGGCTCTATGGGTGTCCATGGGTGTCAATGGGCTCTATGGGTGTCCATGGGTGTCAATGGGCTCTATGGGTGTCAATGGATGTCAATGGGCTCTATGGGTGTCAATGGGTGTCAATGGGCTCTATAGGTGTCCCTGCTGTCCCCTATAGAGCCTATGTGTCGCTCTTCATGCGGCACCTCTGCGAGCCTGGGGAGGGCTCTATGGGTGTCAATGGGCTCTATGGGTGTCAATGGGTGTCAATGGGCTCTATGGGTGTCCATGGGTGTCAATGGGCTCTATAGGTGTCCCTGCTGTCCCCTATAGAGCCTACGTGTTGCTCTTCATGCGGCACCTCTGCGAGCCTGGGGAGGGCTCTATGGGTGTCAATGGGCTCTATGGGTGTCCATGGGTGTCAATGGGCTCTATGGGTGTCCATGGGTGTCAATGGGCTCTATGGGTGTCAATGGGTGTCAATGGGCTCTATAGGTGTCCCTGCTGTCCCCTATAGAGCCTACGTGTCTCTCTTCATGCGGCACCTCTGCGAGCCTGGGGAGGGCTCTATGGGTGTCAATGGGCTCTATGGGTGTCAATGGGTGTCAATGAGCTCTACGGGTGTCAATGGGCTCTATGGGTGTCAGTGGGCTCTATGGGTGTCCATGGGTGTCAATGGGCTCTATGGGTGTCCATGGGTGTCAATGAGCTCTATGGGTGTCAATGGGCTCTATGGGTGTCAATGGATGTCAATGGGTGTCTGTGGGTGTCAATGGGTGTCAATGGGCTCTATAGGTGTCCCTGCTGTCCCCTATAGAGCCTACGTGTCGCTCTTCATGCGGCACCTCTGCGAGCCTGGGGAGGGCTCTGTGGGTGTCAATGGGCTCTATGGGTGTCAGTGGGTGTCAATGGGCTCTATGGGTGTCAATGGGTGTCAATGGGCTCTATGGGTGTTCAATGGGCTCTATGGGTGTCAATGGATGTCAATGGGCTCTATGGGTGTCAATGGGCTCTATGGGTGTCATTGGGTGTCAATGAGCTCTACGGGTGTCAATGGGCTCTATGGGTGTCAGTGGGTGTCAGTGAGCTCTATGGGTGTCAATGGGCTCTATGGGTGTCAATGGGTGTCAATGGGCTCTATGGGTTTCAGTGGGTGTCAATGGGCTCTATGGGTGTCAATGGGTGTCAATGGGCTCTATGGGTGTCCATGGGTGTCAATGGGCTCTATGGGTGTCCATGGGTGTCAATGGGCTGTATAGGTGTCCCTGCTGTCCCCTATAGAGCCTACGTGTCACTCTTCATGGGGCACCTCTGCGAGCCTGTGGAGGGCTCTATGGGTGTCAATGGGCTCTATGGGTGTCATTGGGTGTCAATGAGCTCTATGGGTTTCAATGGGCTCTATGGGTGTCAATGGATGTCAATGGTCTCTATGGGTGTCAATGGGTGTCAATGGGCTCTATGGGTGTCCATGGGTGTCAATGGGCTCTATGGGTGTCAATGGGTGTCAATGGGCTCTATGGGTGTCCATGGGTGTCAATGGTCTCTATGGGTGTCCATGGGTTTCAATGGGCTCTATGGGTGTCAATGGGTGTCAATGGGCTCTATAGGTGTCCCTGCTGTCCCCTATAGAGCCTACGTGTCGCTCTTCATGCGGCACCTCTGCGAGCCTGGGGAGGGCTCTATGGGTGTCAATGGGCTCTATGGGTGTCAATGGGTGTCAATGGGCTCTATGGGTGTCAGTGGGTGTCAATGGGCTCTATGGGTGTCCATGGGTGTCAATGGGCTCTATGGGTGTCAATGGGTGTCAATGGGCTCTATGGGTGTCAGTGGGTGTCAATGGGCTCTATGGGTGTCCATGGGTGTCAATGGGCTCTATGGGTGTCCATGGGTGTCAATGGGCTCTATGGGTGTCAATGGGTGTCAATGGGCTCTATGGGTGTCCATGGGTGTCAATGGGCTCTATGGGTGTCAATGGGTGTCAATGGGCTCTATGGGTGTCCATGGGTGTCAATGGGCTCTATCGGTGTCCATGGGTGTCAATGGGCTCTATGGGTGTCCATGGGTGTCAATGGGCTCTATGGGTGTCCATGGGTGTCAATGGGCTCTATGGGTGTCCATGGGTGTCAATGGGCTCTATAGGTGTCCCTGCTGTCCCCTATAGAGCCTACGTGTCGCTCTTCATGCGGCACCTCTGCGAGCCTGGGGAGGGCTCTATGGGTGTCAATGGGCTCTATGGGTGTCAGTGGGTGTCAATGGGCTCTATGGGTGTCCATGGGTGTCAATGGGCTCTATGGGTGTCCATGGGTGTCAATGGGCTCTATGGGTGTCCATGGGTGTCAATGGGCTCTATGGGTGTCCATGGGTGTCAATGGGCTCTATGGGTGTCCATGGGTGTCAATGGGCTCTATGGGTGTCCATGGGTGTCAATGGGCTCTATGGGTGTCAATGGGTGTCAATGGGCTCTATAGGTGTCCCTGCTGTCCCCTATAGAGCCTACGTGTCGCTCTTCATGCGGCACCTCTGCGAGCCTGGGGAGGGCTCTATGGGTGTCAATGGGCTCTATGGGTGTCAGTGGGTGTCAATGGGCTCTATGGGTGTCAGTGGGTGTCAATGGGCTCTATGGGTGTCCATGGGTGTCAATGGGCTCTATGGGTGTCCATGGGTGTCAATGGGCTCTATGGGTGTCCATGGGTGTCAATGGGCTCTATGGGTGTCCATGGGTGTCAATGGGCTCTATGGGTGTCAATGGGTGTCAATGGGCTCTATGGGTGTCCGTGGGTGTCAATGAGCTCTATGGGTGTCAATGGGCTCTATGGGTGTCCCTGCTGTCCCCTATAGAGCCTACGTGTCGCTCTTCATGCGGCACCTCTGCGAGCCTGGGGAGGGCTCTATGGGTGTCAATGGGCTCTATGGGTGTCAATGGGTGTCAATGGGCTCTATGGGTGTCCGTGGGTGTCAATGGGCTCTATGGGTGTCAATGGGTGTCAATGGGCTCTATGGGTGTCAATGGGTGTCAATGGGCTCTATGGGTGTCCATGGGTGTCAATGGGCTCTATGGGTGTCAGTGGGTGTCAATGGGCTCTATGGGTGTCAATGGGTGTCAATGGGCTCTATGGGTGTCCATGGGTGTCAATGGGCTCTATGGGTGTCCGTGGGTGTCAATGAGCTCTATGGGTGTCAATGGGTGTCAATGGGCTCTATGGGTGTCCATGGGTGTCAATGGGCTCTATGGGTGTCCATGGGTGTCAATGGGCTCTATGGGTGTCAATGGGTGTCAATGGGCTCTATGGGTGTCCATGGGTGTCAATGGGCTCTATGGGTGTCAGTGGGTGTCAATGGGCTCTATGGGTGTCCCTGCTGTCCCCTATAGAGCCTACGTGTCGCTCTTCATGCGGCACCTCTGCGAGCCTGGGGAGGGCTCTATGGGTGTCAATGGGCTCTATGGGTGTCCCTGCTGTCCCCTATAGAGCCTACGTGTCGCTCTTCATGCGCCACCTCTGCGAGCCGGGCGCCGACGGCTCGGAGACGTTTGCGGACGGGGTCCCCCGCGAGGGGCTGTCCCGGCAGCAGGTCCTGACCCGCATCGGGGTCATGTCCCTCGTCAAGAAGAAGGTACCAGCACCCATGGGTGCCCCCAGCCGCCACGGACCCCCCCATAGGCACCCCCCTGCCCTTTGGGTGCCTCCCATCCACGGGTGCTCCTTGTTCCCCCCCTATGGGTGGTCCCCACCCATGGGGGCCCCTGTGTCCTCCTTATGGGTGCCTCCAACCCATGGAGGCCTCTAGGGGTCCCCCCCACCCATGGGTGTCCTTATGGGTCCCCCCCCTTGGGTGTCCCTATAGGTCCCCCCCATGGATGCCCCTATGGGCCCCCCACCATGAGTGTCCCTATGGATCCCCCCCAATGGGTGTCCCTATGGGTGCCCTCCAGCCATGGTTGTCACTATGAGTCCCCCACCCATGGGTGTCCCTATGGGTCCCCCTCATGGATGCCCCTATGGGTCCCACCCCCATGGGTGTCCCTATGGGTTCCCCCTCCATGGGCGCCTCTATGGGTTCCCCCCTATGAATGCCCCTATGGCCCCCCCCCACGGGTGTCCCTATGGGTCCCCCCCATGGATGCCCCTATGGGTTCACCCCCCCATGGATGCCCCTATGGGTCGTCCCCCCCCACCATGGATGCGCCTATGGGTGCCCCCCTATGGGTGCCCCTATGGGTTCTATGGGTCCCCCCCGCCTCCATGGGTACTCCTATGGGTGCCCCTATGAGTTCTATGGGTGCCCCCCCCTCCATGGGTGCCTCTATGGGTTCTATGGGGGTCCCACCCCCTCCATGGGTGCCCCTATGGGTGCCCCTATGGGTTCTATGGGTCCCCCCCCCCTCCACGGGTACCCCTATGGGTGCCCCTATGGGTTCTATGGGTGTCCCCCCCCCCCATGCGTGCCCCTATGGGTGCCCCTATGGGTTCTATGGGTCCCCCCCCCTCTCCATGGGTACCCCTATGGGTGCCCCTATGGGTTCTATGGGTGTCCCCTCCTCCATGGGTGCCCCTATGGGTTCTATGGGTGCCCCCCCCTCCATGGGTGCCCCTATGGGTGCCCCCCCTATGAGTGCCCCTATGGGTTCTATGGGTCCCCCCCCTCCATGGGTGCCCCTATGGGTGCCCCCCCTATGGGTGCCCCTATGGGTTCTATGGGTCCCCCCCCCTCCATGGGTACCCCTATGGGTGCCCCTATGGGTTCTATGGGTCCCCCCCGCCTCCATGGGTACTCCTATGGGTGCCCCTATGAGTTCTATGGGTTCCCCCCCCCTCCATGGGTGCCCCTATGGGTTCTATGGGGGTCCCCCCCCCTCCATGGGTGCCCCTATGGGTGCCCCTATGGGTTCTATGGGTCCCCCCCCCCTCCACGGGTACCCCTATGGGTGCCCCTATGGGTTCTATGGGTGTCCCCCCCCCCATGCGTGCCCCTATGGGTGCCCCTATGGGTTCTATGGGTCCCCCCCCCTCTCCATGGGTACCCCTATGGGTGCCCCTATGGGTTCTATGGGTGTCCCCTCCTCCATGGGTGCCCCTATGGGTTCTATGGGTGCCCCCCCCTCCATGGGTGCCCCTATGGGTGCCCCCCCTATGGGTGCCCCTATGGGTTCTATGGGTCCCCCCCCTCCATGGGTGCCCCTATGGGTGCCCCCCCTATGGGTGCCCCTATGGGTTCTATGGGTCCCCCCCCCTCCATGGGTACCCCTATGGGTGCCCCTATGGGTTCTATGGGTCCCCCCCGCCTCCATGGGTACTCCTATGGGTGCCCCTATGAGTTCTATGGGTGCCCCCCCCTCCATGGGTGCCCCTATGGGTTCTATGGGGGTCCCCCCCCCTCCATGGGTGCCCCTATGGGTGCCCCTATGGGTTCTATGGGTCCCCCCCCCCTCCACGGGTACCCCTATGGGTGCCCCTATGGGTTCTATGGGTGTGTCCCCCCCCCATGGGTGCCCCTATGGGTGCCCCTATGGGTTCTATGGGTCCCCCCTCTCCATGGGTACCCCTATGGGTGCCCCTATGGGTTCTATGGGTGCCCCCCCCTCCATGGGTGCCCCTATGGGTGTCCCCCCCTATGGGTGCCCCTATGGGTTCTATGGGTCCCCCCCCTCCATGGGTGCCCCTATGGGTGCCCCCCCTATGGGTGCCCCTATGGGTTCTATGGGTCCCCCCCCCCCATGGGTACCCCTATGGGTGCCCCTATGGGTTCTATGGGTCCCCCCCGCCTCCATGGGTACTCCTATGGGTGCCCCTATGAGTTCTATGGGTGCCCCCCCTCCATGGGTGCCCCTATGGGTTCTATGGGGGTCCCCCCCCCTCCATGGGTGCCCCTATGGGTGCCCCTATGGGTTCTATGGGTGTCCCCCCCTCCATGGGTACCCCTATGGGTGCCCCTATGGGTTCTATGGGTCCCCCCCTCCATGGGTACCCCTATGGGTGCCCCCCTATGGGTGCCCCTATGGGTTCTATGGGGGTCCCCCCCCCTCCATGGGTGCCCCTATGGGTGCCCCTATGGGTTCTATGGGTCCCCCCCCCCTCCATGGGTACCCCTATGGGTGCCCCTATGGGTTCTATGGGTGTCCCCCCTCCATGGGTGCCCCTATGGGTGCCCCTATGGGTTCTATGGGTCCCCCCCCTCCATGGGTACCCCTATGGGTGCCCCTATGGGTTCTGTGAGTGTCCCCCCCTATGGGTGCCCCTATGGGTTCTATGGGTCCCCCCCCCCCATGGGTGCCCCTATGGGTGCCCCTATGGGTTCTATGGGTGTCCCCCCCTATGGGTGCCCCTATGGGTTCTATGGGTCCCCCCCCCCCATGGGTGCCCCTATGGGTGCCCCTATGGGTTCTATGGGTGCCCCCCCCTCCATGGGTACCCCTATGGGTGCCCCTATGGGTCCCCCCCCTCCATGGGTACCCCTATGGGTGCCCCTATGGGTTCTGTGGGTGTCCCCCCCTATGGGTGCCCCTATGGGTTCTATGGGTGTCCCCCCCTATTGGTGCCCCTTGGGTTCTATGGGTCCCCCCCTCCATGGGTACCCCTATGGGTGCCCCTATGGGTTCTATGGGTGTCCCCCGCTATGGGTGCCCCTATGGGTTCTATGGGTCCCCCCCTCCATGGGTACCCCTATGGGTGCCCCTATGGGTTCTGTGCGTGTCCCCCCCTATGGGTGCCCCTATGGGTTCTGTGCGTGTCCCCCCCTATGGGTGCCCCTATGGGTTCTGTGGGTGTCCCCCCCTATGGGTGCCCCTATGGGTTCTATGGGTCCCCCCCCCCATGGGTGCCCCCCCTATGGGTTCTATGGGTGTCCCCCCCTATGGGTGCCCCTATGGGTTCTATGGGTGCCCCCCCTATGGGTGCCCCCCCTATGGGTGCCCCTATGGGTTCTATGGGTCCCCCCCCCCCATGGGTGCCCCTATGGGTGCCCCTATGGGTTCTATGGGTGTCCCCTCCTCCATGGGTGCCCCTATGGGTTCTATGGGTGCCCCCCCCTCCATGGGTACCCCTATGGGTGCCCCTTTGGGTTCTATGGGTGTCCCCCCCTATGGGTGCCCCTATGGGTTCTATGGGTGCCCCCCCCTCCATGGGTACCCCTATGGGTGCCCCTATGGGTCCCCCCCCCTCCATGGGTACCCCTATGGGTGCCCCTATGGGTTCTGTGGGTGTCCCCCCCTATGGGTGCCCCTATGGGTTCTATGGGTGTCCCCCCCTATTGGTGCCCCTTGGGTTCTATGGGTCCCCCCCTCCATGGGTACCCCTATGGGTGCCCCTATGGGTTCTATGGGTGTCCCCCGCTATGGGTGCCCCTATGGGTTCTATGGGTCCCCCCCTCCATGGGTACCCCTATGGGTGCCCCTATGGGTTCTGTGCGTGTCCCCCCCTATGGGTGCCCCTATGGGTTCTATGGGTGCCCCCCCTATGGGTGCCCCTATGGGTTCTATGGGTGCCCCTATGGGTTCTGTGCGTGTCCCCCCCTATGGGTGCCCCTATGGGTTCTATGGGTGTCCCCCGCTATGGGTGCCCCCCCTATGGGTTCTATGGGTGCCCCCCCCCATGGGTGCCCCCGGCTCTCAGGTGCAGGAGTTCGAGCACATCAACGGGCGCTGGAGCCTCCCCGAGCTGGCCCCGGAGCCCAGCGCCGCCGACTCCAAGCGCTCGTCCCGAGCCTCCTCCCCGGCCAGGACCGGGCCCCCCAGCCCCGAGCACAGCGGCCCCCCCAGCCCCGCTCCCCACAGCCCCGGTAATGGGAGAGCCCGGGGGGATGGGGAATGGGGGGGGTACAGGGGCAGGATGGGGGTGCAGGAGCCATGGGGGTCCATAGGGGTACATGGGGATGGGGTAGGGTGGGATACAGGGGCCATGGGGGTCCATAGGGGTACATGGGGATGGGGTAGGGTGGGATACAGGGGCCATGGGGGTCCATAGGGGTACATGGGGATGGGGTAGGGTGGGATACAGGGGCCATGGGGGTACCCATGGGGATGGGATACAGGGACAGGATGCGGATGCAGGACGTAGGGGACAAGGGACCAGGGTAACGTGGGGATACAGGGATACGGGACTGGGGCGTGGGGACACCCCATATCCCACATCCCATAATCCCCTGCGGCCCCCCCTTTTCCCCTCGTCCCAGGCACGCCAGCCCCCATGGAGCGCGGGGACGGGCCGGGGCCCCCGGCGGACAGGGACAATGGGGACAGCAGGGACGAGAAGGAGCCCAAAGGGCCCGAGAAGATGGACACGGAGGTGGGTGCCGGTCCCATTGCGGGGTTGTTTGGGGGGGGGTCCCGTCCCCCCCCCGTTGTCCCCTATGGGGGTGACGGCATCGCCCGGGGTCCCCTATGGCAGGCGCCTGTCGCCGAGGGGCCCCCGTCGCCGGGTGGCAGCAGCGAGGCCGAGGGCGTGCGCAAGGGGGAGGAGGAGGAAGGAGGCGGCCACAGGGAGGCCGAGGCCGAAGGGACCGGGGCCCGTGAGGAGAGGGCGGGTGAGTGACCCCCAGAGCCCATAATGACCCATGGCCCATTATAGCCCATAGTACCCCATAGCCCGTCATAGGCCGTCATAGCCCATAATGACCCATGGCCCATCATAGCCCATAATACCCCATAGCCCGTCATAGCCCATCACAGCCCATAATACCCCATAGCCCGTCATAGCCCATCATAGCCCATAATGACCCGTAGCCCGTCATAGCCCATCATAGCCCATAATACCCCATAGCCCATCACATCCCATCACATCCCATAATACCCCATAGCCCGTCATAGCCCATCATAGCCCATAATGACCCATGGCCCATTATAGCCCATAATACCCCATAGCCCGTCATAGGCCGTCATAGCCCATAATGACCCATGGCCCATTATAGCCCATAGTACCCCATAGCCCGTCATAGGCCGTCATAGCCCATAATGACCCATGGCCCATTATAGCCCATAATACCCCATAGCCCGTCATAGCCCATCATAGCCCATAATGACCCATGGCCCATCATAGCCCATAATACCCCATAGCCCGTCATAGCCCATCACAGCCCATAATACCCCATAGCCCGTCATAGCCCATCATAGCCCATAATGACCCGTAGCCCGTCATAGCCCATCATAGCCCATAATACCCCATAGCCCATCACATCCCATCACATCCCATAATACCCCATAGCCCGTCATAGCCCATCATAGCCCATAATGACCCATGGCCCATTATAGCCCATAATACCCCATAGCCCGTCATAGCCCATCATAGCCCATAATGACCCATGGCCCATTATAGCCCATAATACCCCATAGCCCGTCATAGGCCGTCATAGCCCATAATGACCCATGGCCCATTATAGCCCATAATACCCCATAGCCCGTCATAGCCCATCATAGCCCATAATGACCCATGGCCCATTATAGCCCATAATACCCCATAGCCCATCATAGCCCATCATAGCCCATAATGACCTATGGCCCATTATAGCCCATAATACCCCATAGCCCGTCATAGCCCATCATAGCCCATAATGACCCATGGCCCATTATAGCCCATAATACCCCATAGCCCGTCATAGGCCGTCATAGCCCATAATGACCCATGGCCCATCATAGCCCATAATACCCCATAGCCCGTCATAGCCCATCACATCCCATAATACCCCATAGCCCGTCATAGCCCATCATAGCCCATAATACCCCATAGCCCATCACATCCCATCACATCCCATAATACCCCATAGCCCGTCATAGCCCATCATAGCCCATAATGACCCATGGCCCATTATAGCCCATAATACCCCATAGCCCGTCATAGGCCGTCATAGCCCATAATGACCCATGGCCCATTATAGCCCATAATACCCCATAGCCCGTCATAGCCCATCATAGCCCATAATGACCCATGGCCCATCATAGCCCATAATACCCCATAGCCCGTCATAGCCCATCATAGCCCATAATGACCTATGGCCCATTATAGCCCATAATACCCCATAGCCCGTCATAGCCCATCATAGCCCATAATGACCCATGGCCCATTATAGCCCATAATACCCCATAGCCCGTCATAGGCCGTCATAGCCCATAATGACCCATGGCCCATCATAGCCCATAATACCCCATAGCCCGTCATAGCCCATCACATCCCATAAAACCCATAGCCCGTCATAGCCCATCATAGCCCATAATGACCCGTAGCCCGTCATAGCCCATCATAGCCCATAATACCCCATAGCCCATCACATCCCATCACATCCCATAATACCCCATAGCCCGTCATAGCCCATCATAGCCCATAATACCCCATAGCCCGTCACATCCCATCACATCCCATAATACCCCATAGCCCGTCATAGCCCATCATAGCCCGTAATACCCCATAGCCCATCACATCCCATAATATCCCGTCATATCCCATCATATCGCGTAATACCCATATCCTGTAATATCCCATGATATCCCATAATACCGCATATCCCATCATATCCCTTCATATCCCATATCCCATAATACCCCATATCCCATCACATCCCATCACATCCCATCATATCCCTTAATACCCATATCCCATCATATCCCATAATATCCCATCATATCCCATAATACCCCATATCCAATCATATCTCATCCCATCCCATCATATCCCATAATACCCCATATCCCATCACATCCCATCACATCCCATCATATCCCTTAATACCCATATCCCATCATATCCCATAATATCCCATCATATCCCATAATACCCCATATCCAATCACATCCCATCATATCCCATCATATCCCATATCCCATATCCCATCACATCCCATCACATCCCATCGTATCCCATAATACCCCATATCCAATCACATCCCATCATATCCCATATCCCATATCCCATCACATCCCATCACATCCCATCGTATCCCATAATATCCCATCATATCCCATAATACCCCATATCCCATCACATCCCATCACATCCCATCATATCCCTTAATACCCATATCCCATCATATCCCATAATATCCCATCATATCCCATAATACCCCATATCCAATCATATCTCATCCCATCCCATCATATCCCATAATACCCCATATCCAATCATATCTCATCCCATCCCATCATATCCCATAATACCCCATATCCAATCATATCTCATCCCATCCCATCATATCCCATAATACCCCATATCCAATCATATCTCATCCCATCCCATCATATCCCATAATACCCCATATCCAATCACATCCCATCATATCCCATCATATCCCATATCCCATATCCCATCACATCCCATCATATCCCATATCCCATATCCCATCACATCCCATCACATCCCATCGTATCCCATAATACCCCATATCCAATCACATCCCATCATATCCCATCACATCCCATCGTATCCCATAATACCCCATATCCAATCACATCCCATCACATCCCATCACATCCCATCGTATCCCATAATACCCCATATCCCATCATATCCCATAATACCCCATATCCCATCACATCCCATCACATCCCATCACATCCCATCGTATCCCATAATACCCCATATCCCATCACATTCCATCACATCCCATCACATCCCATCACATCCCATCGTATCCCATAATACCCCATACCACCCCCCCCCATACCACCCCACTCTACCCCCCGCCATCCCATAATACCCCCGTGCAGGCGCGGAGGCCGAGCAGGCTCCCGGCGCAGGCAGAGGCGAGGACAAGCCCCCCGACGAGGACCCCAAGGAGCGAGCGGGGGACCCCGACCCCAAGCGAGGTGCCAGGGGGCGGGGCTTAACCCATGGAGGGGCGTGGCTTGACCCCTTGGGAGCGTGGCTTAACCCGGGGGGGGGGGGCATGGCTTAACCCATGGGGGCGTGGCTTAACCCACGGGGGGAGTAGCTTAACCCATAGGGAGTGGCTTAACCCCCACGGGGGCGTGGCTTAACCCATGGGGGGCGTGGCTTAACCCATAGGGAGTGGCTTAACCCATGGGGGGCGTGGCTTGACCCACGGGGGAGTGGCTTAGCCCCACGGGGGCGTGGCTTAACCCATTGGGGCGTGGCTTGACCCACAGGGGCGTGGCTTAACCCACGGGGGGAGTGGCTTGACCCCCATGGGGGACGTGGCTTAACCCATTGGGGGAGTGGCTTAACCCATAGGGAGTGGCTTAACCCCACGGGGGAGTGGCTTAACCCCATGGGGGCGTGGCTTAACCCATAGGGAGTGGCTTAACCCCATGGGGGCGTGGCTTATCCCATAGGGAGTGGCTTAACCCCATGGGGGACGTGGCTAAACCCATGGGGGCGTGGCTTCACCCACAGGGGCGTGGCTTGACCCACGGGGGGAGTGGCTTGACCCCCATGGGGGACGTGGCTTAACCCATTGGGGGCGTGGCTTAACCCATAGGGAGTGGCTTAACCCCACGGGGGCGTGGCTTAACCCATGGGGGACGTGGCTTAACCCATAGGGAGTGGCTTAACCCATGGGGGGCGTGGCTTAACCCATAGGGAGTGGCTTAGCCCCACGGGGGCGTGGCTTAACCCATGGGGGCGTGGCTTGACCCCCATGGGGGACGTGGCTTAACCCATTGGGGGCGTGGCTTAATCCATGGGGAGTGGCTTAACCCATAGGGAGTGGCTTAACCCCCACGGGGGCGTGGCTTAACCCATGGGGCGTGGCTTAACCCATGGGGGCGTGGCTTGACCCACGGGGGAGTGGCTTAACCCATGGGGGACGTGGCTTAACCCATGGGGGCGTGGCTTGACCCACGGGGGAGTGGCTTAACCCACGGGGGACGTGGCTTAACCCACGGGGGGCGTGGCTTAACCATGGGGGCGTGGCTTAACCCATTGAGGGCGTTGCTTGACCCCCATGGGGGCGTGGCTTCCCGCCACGGGGGCGTGGCTTAACTCGGGGAGGCGTGGCTCAGCCCTGCCCCGTTCACTCTGGAGCCTACTGTCGGCTCCCAATGGCCTCCTGCTCACGGCAGAGGCCTTGGGGCCGGGGGGGGGGGGGCCCCATCGCGGCACACCCCCGCCCCCCCCCCCCCCCCCCACCCCCTTAGCTCACCCCTGCGCCCCCTCTTTGCCCCCCCGCAGAGGAGCCGAAGGCCGAGAAGGAGCCCAGGGGCGAGCCCCGCGCCAACGGGCGCCGCGACGACCGGGCCGAGAAGCCGCGCTTCATGTTCAACATCGCCGACGGCGGCTTCACGGGTGAGGGGGACGGGACGGGACACACACACACACACACACACTATGGGGGGAGCCCGAGGGGCGGCGCTGACCCCCGTGTGCCCGTCCCCCCGTCCCCGCCCCATCTCTGCCCCATAGAGCTGCACACGCTGTGGCAGAACGAGGAGCGCGCCGCCATCTCCTCCGGGAAGCTCAATGAGATCTGGCACCGGCGCCACGACTACTGGCTGCTGGCGGGCATCGTGCTGTATCCTTCCGCCGCTGCGCTGCCCTTCCTCCGCCGTCCTCCGCCTCGGCTTCCTCTTCTCCGGCTCCTGCTTCCTTAGCGGCTTCCTCCTCCTCTTCTTCCTCCTCTTCCATCTCCGCTCTTCCTCTTCCTCCCTTTCTCTCTTCCTCCTCCTCTTCCCTTTCTTCCTGCTTCCTTTCCTCCTCCTCCTCCTCCTCTTTGGCTTCCCTCTTCCTCCTCCTCTTCCTCCCCTTCTCTTCCTTTTCCTCTCCCTCTTCCTCCTGCTTCCTTTCCCTTATCCTCTTCTTCCTCCTCCTCCTCTTCATCTTCCTTCTTCCTCCTCCTCTTCCTCCCCTTCCCTCTTCCTTTTCCTCCTCTTTTCCTGCTTCTTCCTGCTTCCTTTCCTTATCCTCTTCCTCCTCCTCTTTGGCTTCCCTCTTCCTCTTCTTCCTCCTCCTCTTCCTCCCCTTCTCTCTTCCTTTTCCCCTTCCTTTTCTTCCTGCTTCTCTTCCCTTATTCTCTTCCTCCTCCTCTTCCTCTTCCTTCTTCCTCCTCCTCTTCCTCCCCTTCCCTCTTCCTTTTCCTCCTCTTTTCCTGCTTCTTCCTGCTTCCTTTTCCTTTTCCTCTTCCTCCTCTTCCTCCTCCTCCTCCTCTTCCTCCCCTTCCCTCTCCCTCTTCTTCCTTCTCCTGCTCCCTGGTGGCAGTGGCAGCCCCAAGGAGGGTGACACCAAGGTAGGGGCGCCGGTGCCGCGGTGCCGGTGCCCTTTAGCATGGGGGGCGCGCTGGGGCCAAGGCGACCCAATGGCAGTGGCTTGGTAGCACACGTGACGCCACACGTGACGCCACACGTGACGCCGCGCGCGCGGACACGTGACGCTCCTCGGCGCTCGGCCGCGGCCCCGCGCACTGCGGGTGACGTGAGGGGCAGGATGACGTGGTGAGCCGGCGACCACGTGACGCCCACACGTGACGCCACGCGTGACGCCGCGCGCGCTGACACGTGACGGTCCTTAGCGCTCAGCCACGGCTACGCGCGCTGGACCGACATCCAGAACGACGGCGCCTTCGGGGTCATCAACGAACCCTTCAAGGGCGAAGCCTCCAAAGGGAACTTCCTGGAGATGAAGAACAAGTTCCTGGCCCGGCGCTTCAAGGTGAGGGCCCCGGGGCGGGGCTTGCCGTGAGGGTCACGTGTGCGCCAGGGTCACGTGTTCATCATGGTCACGTGTGCACGAGGGTCACGTGTGTGCCATGGTCACGTGTGCACCAGGGTCATGTGTGCATGAAGGTCACGTGTTCATCATGGTCACATGTGTGCCAGGGTCACGTGTGCATCATGGTCATGTGTGCATGAGGGTCACGTGTGCATCATGGTCACATGTGCATGAGGGTCACGTGTGCATCATGGTCACATGTGCATGAGGGTCACGTGTGCATCATGGTCACATGTGCACCAGGGTCACGTGTGCACGAGGGTCACGTGTGCGCCAGGGTCACGTGTTCATCATGGTCACATGTGCACCAGGGTCACGTGTGCATGAGGGTCCCGTGTTCATCATGGTCACGTGTGCACCAGGGTCACGTGTGCATGACGGTCATGTGTGCATCATGGTCATGTGTTCATCATGGTTACATGTGCTTGAGGGTCATGTGTGCATCATGGTCACGTCTGCACCAGGGTCACGTGTGCGCTATGGTCACGTGTGCATCATGGTCACGTGTGCATGAGGGTCACGTGTGCACCATGGTCATGTGTGCATGAGGGTCACATTTGCACCAGGGTCACGTGTATATGAGGGTCACGTGTTCATCATGGTCATGTGTGCACCAGGGTCATGTGTGCATCATGGTCATGTGTGCATGAGGGTCACGTGTACACCAGGGTCATGTGTGCATGAGGGTCACATGTTCATCATGGCCACGTGTGCATCATGGTCACATGGGCACCAGGATCATGTGTGCATGAGGGTCACGTGTTCATCATGGTCACGTGTGCACCAGGGTCAAGTGTTCATGAGGGTCATGTGTGCACCAGGGTCATGTGTTCATCATGGTCACGAGTGCACCAGGGTCATGTATGTGCAAGGGTTGTGTGTGCATGAGGGTCACGTGTTCATCATGGTCATGTATGCACGAGGGCAGCATGTTCAGGAAGGTTATTTGTGCACAAGCACCAGGGTCACGTGTGCATGGGGATGGTGCTTGCACAAGGGGCACGTGTGCACCAGGGTCACGTGAGCACAAGGGTCACGTGTTCATGAAGGTCATGTGTATGCAGGGGTCACGTGTGCGCAAGGATCATGTGTGCACGAGGGTTACGTGTTCACCAGGGTCACGTGTGCACAAGGGTCACGTGTGGCCCAGGGTCATGTGTTCATGAAGGTCCTGTGTATACAGGGATCACACGTGCACAAGGGTCACGTGTGCATGAGGGTTGCGTGTGCACAGGGGTCATGGGTGCCCTTGGCCATAGTTGAGGTCCCAGTTGGGTGCTCTTGGTGATGGTTAATGCCATAATTGGGTGTTCTCAGTGATGGTTAATGCCATAATTGGGTGCCCTTGGTGATGGTTAAGGTCATAGTTGGGTCCTCTTGGTGATGGGTACCGCCAGAGTTGGATGCTCTGGGTGATGGTAACGTCACAGTTGGGTGCTTTGGATGCTCTTGGTGATGGTTGAGGTCTCAGTTGGGTGCTCTTGGTGATGGTTGAGGTCCCAGTTGGGTGCTTTGGATGCTCTTGGTCATTGTTGAGGTCTCAGTTGGGTGCTCTTGGTCATTGTTGAGGTCATAGTTGGGTGGCTCTTGGTGATGGGTACCGCCAGAGTTGGGTGCTCTGCGTGATGGTAACGTCACAGTTGGGTGCTTTGGATGCTCTTGGTGATGGTTGAGGTCTCAGTTGGGTGCTCTTGGTGATGGTTGAGGTCTCAGTTGGGTGCTCTTGGTCATTGTTGAGGTCTCAGTTGGGTGCTCTTGGTCATTGTTGAGGTCATAGTTGGGTCCTCTTGGTGATGGGTACCGCCAGAGTTGGGTGCTCTGCGTGATGGTAACGTCACAGTTGGGTGCTTTGGATGCTCTTGGTGATGGTTGAGGTCTCAGTTGGGTGCTCTTGGTCATTGTTGTGGTCATAGTTGAGTGCTCTTGGTGATGGTTAATGCCATAATTGGGTGCCCTTGGTGATGGTTAAGGTCATAGTTGGGTCCTCTTGGTGATGGGTACCGCCAGAGTTGGGTGCTCTGGGTGATGGTAACATCATAGTTGGGTGCTTGGATGCCCTTGGTGATGGTTGAGGCCTCAGTTGGGTGCTCTTGGTCATTGTTGAGGTCATAGTTGGGTCCTCTTGGTGATGGTTAATGCCATAATTGGGTGCTCTGCGTGATGGTAACGTCATAGTTGGGTGCTTGGATGCTCTTGGTGATGGTTGAGGCCTCAGTTGGGTGCTCTTGGTCATTGTTGAGGTCATAGTTGGGTGCTCTTGGTGATGGGTACCGCCAGAGTTGGGTGCTCTGCGTGATGGTAACGTCACAGTTGGGTGCTTTGGATGCTCTTGGTGATGGTTGAGGTCTCAGTTGGGTGCTCTTGGTCATTGTTGTGGTCATAGTTGAGTGCTCTTGGTGATGGTTAATGCCATAATTGGGTGCTCTTGGTGATGGTTGAGGTCTCAGTTGAGTGCTCTTGGTGATGGTTGAGGTCATAGTTGGGTGCTTTGGATGCTCTTGGTGATGGTTGAGGTCCCAGTTGGGTGCTCTTGGTCATTGTTGAGGTCATAGTTGGGTGCTTTGGATGCTCTTGGTGATGGTTGAGGTCCCAGTTGGGTGCTCTTGGTCATTGTTGAGGTCCCAGTTGGGTGCTTTGGATGCTCTTGGTGATGGTTGAGGTCCCAGTTGGGTGCTCTTGGTCATTGTTGAGGTCCCAGTTGGGTGCTTTGGATGCTCTTGGTGATGGTTGAGGCCTCAGTTGGGTGCTCTTGGTCATTGTTGAGGTCATAGTTGGGTGCTCTTGGTGATGGGTACCGCCAGAGTTGGGTGCTCTGGGTGATGGTAACGTCATAGTTGGGTGCTTTGGATGCTCTTGGTGATGGTTGAGGTCCCAGTTGGGTGCTCTTGGTCATTGTTGAGGTCCCAGTTGGGTGCTTTGGATGCTCTTGGTGATGGTTGAGGTCCCAGTTGGGTGCTCTTGGTGATGGTTGAGGTCCCAGTTGGATGCTCTTGGTCATTGTTGAGGTCCCAGTTGGGTGCTTTGGATGCTCTTGGTGATGGTTGAGGTCCCAGTTGGGTGCTCTTGGTCATTGTTGAGGTCCCAGTTGGGTGCTTTGGATGCTCTTGGTGATGGTTGAGGTCCCAGTTGGGTGCTTTGGATGCTCTTGGTGATGGTTGAGGTCCCAGTTGGGTGCTCTTGGTCATTGTTGAGGTCCCAGTTGGGTGCTTTGGATGCTCTTGGTGATGGTTGAGGTCCCAGTTGGGTGCTCTTGGTGATGGCTGAGGTCCCAGTTGGATGCTCTTGGTCATTGTTGAGGTCATAGTTGGGTGCTTTGGATGCTCTTGGTGATGGTTGAGGTCCCAGTTGGGTGCTCTTGCTGCTGGCTACCCCCAGAGTTGGCCTCTCCTTCTGACCCCGAGGCCCTCGCAGCGATGCCCTTGGTGAAACCTGCCCCCTCTCCCCCACAACCCCATTACCCCCCCCCCTCCCCACCCCTTTATCTTCGCCCCCCCCCCCCCTGCCCCATCTCCTCCCCACAGCTCCTGGAGCAAGCGCTGGTGATCGAGGAGCAGCTGCGGCGCGCCGCCTACCTGAACATGACGCAGGACCCCAGCCACCCCGCCATGGCCCTCAACACCCGCTTCGCCGAGGTCGAGTGCCTGGCCGAGAGCCACCAGCACTTGTCCAAGGAGTCGCTGGCGGGCAACAAGCCCGCGAACGCCGTCCTACACAAGGGTAAGAGGCGGGGGGGCCGGCGCGCCCGGCGCGGACGCCCCGTGTAGCTCCTCGCACCTCTGTACCCGCGCGCCTCGATCATTAAAGTGGGGTTCTCCTTCCCAACCGGCTCCCGGTGTATCCTTGCTCTGCGTTTGTTGCTTTCTGGCGGCCGGAGGCAGGGGTTGGGGGGGGGGGCAAAAAGTTGCCCGGGGCGGGGGGGGGGGGGGTGGGGTGGGGGGGGGGAGGTTGGGAAAGGTCCCTGAGAACAGGGGGGGGAGGTTTTTGAGGTGTGAGTAAACTCGGAGTAAACTCGGAGTAAACTCGGAGTAAGCTCGGAGTAAGTGGGGTGAGGCTTGGAGGTGGCCGCAAGGGGCTATGGGGCTTTGCGCTAAGGTTGGAGGCTGGAGGATGGCCCCCGGGTGCCCCGTGTAACTGGGGGCATGGGGGGAGTATGTGCCCCCCCCCCCCGAACCCGGTGCATGCTGTGATGAGGAAGGCTGGAGTAGCGCTGGTGTGCGGCGGCGGGGCGGCCCCTGCTTGCATGTGATGGCTTGGCCCCGGGGGGCATGGACGGTGTATCTCTGGTGTAGGTGCGGAGTAGCTCTGGTGTGCTTAATGGAGGGCTCCAGAGGAAGGTGCTGAGTGAGCGATGAGGAGCACTGGAGTAGGGGATGAGTAGCACTGGAGTAGAGCAATGAGTATCATTGGAATAGAGCGATGAGTATCATTGGAATAGAGCGATGAGTATCATTGGAGTAGAGCGATGAGTATCATTGGAGTAGAGCGATGAGTATCATTGGAATAGAGCGATGAGTAGCATTGGAGTAGAGCGATGAGTAGCATTGGAGTAGAGCAATGAGTAGCATTGGAGTAGAGCAATGAGTAGCACTGGAGTGATGAGTAGCACTGGATTGGAGCAATGAGTATCATTGGAGTAAGCGAGGAGTAGCACTGGAGTAGAGCGATGAGTATCATTGGAATAGAGCGATGAGTATCATTGGAGTAGAGCGATGAGTAGCACTGGAGTAGGGGATGAGTAGCACTGGAGTAGAGCGATGAGTAGCACTGGAGTAGGGGATGAGTAGCACTGGAGTAGAGCGATGAGTATCATTGGAGTAAGCGATGAGTAGCACTGGAGTAGAGCAATGAGTATCATTGGAATAGAGCAATGAGTATCATTGGAGTAAGCAATGAGTATCAATGGAATAGAGCAATTAGTATCATTGGTGTAAGCAATTAGTATCACTGGAGTAGAGTAATGAGTATCATTGAAGTAAGCGATGAGTATCATTGGAGTAAGCAGTATCATTGGAGTAGAGCAGTGAGTATCCTTGGAGTAGAGCAATGAGTAGCACTGGAGCAAGGGATGAGTATCATTGGCCTAAGCCATAAGTATCATTGAAGTAAGCGATGAGTATCATTGGAGTAAGCAATGAGTAGCACTGGAGTGAGCAGTGAGTAGCACAGGAGTAAGCAATGAGCATCATTGGAGTAAGGGATGAGTATCATTGGAGTAGAGCAATGAGTAGCACTGGAGTAAGCGATGAGTATCATTGGAGTAAGGAATTGGTATCACAGGTGTAAGCTATGAGTATCACAAGAGTAAGCACTGAGTACCGCAGGTGGAAGTGATGAGCACCACTTCCGTAAGAGATGAGCATCATTGGAGTAAGCAATGAGTATCCCTGGAGTAAGCAATGAGTATCCCAGGCGGATGGGGCTGTGCAATGAGTCTCCTCAGTGCCGTGCCTGCATCCTCTTAGCCCCGGGCAGGAGCCAGTGATGAGGATGCCCAGAGTAGCCCTGCAGTAGCCCAGAGGGAGTAAGGACCCTACCTGGAGTAACTCTGGTGTTGCTAAAGGCGTGTACCCAGCGTAGCTCCATTGTGTCTAGAGGCAGCAGACCTGGAGTAGCGAAGGAGTAGCTAAGGAGTAGTGAAGGAGTAGCTAAGGAGTAGTGAAGGAGTAGCTCTGGTGGGCCTAAGGACTGTGCCCTGGTGTGTCTGAACACCAGACCCAGAGTAAACCCGTAGTAGCTCCAGTGCGCTCAGAGCAAAGAGGGGCTCCAGTGCATGGAAGGAGCATCCCTGGAGTACCCCCAGAGTACCTCCGACTCCTCCCACCCTGGAGCATGCCCCCATTCCCCCCCCCCCCCCCGTATAGGTGCATCCCCCGAGTACCCCTTGAGTACCTCTTCCCCTTCCCTACCCCATTCCCTTGCCCTCACGTGAGTATCTCCGCTCCCCGCACCCCATGAGTAACCTATGAGTAACCTATGAGTAACCTACGAGTAGGCTCGGGACGGCCCCCCGGCGCTGACGGGGCCCCCCCTACCCCTCTTTCTCTCTCTTTTCCTACCCCCCCCCCCCCCAAAAACCACCCCTTTGTTCCCGTGGGCCAGTGCTGAACCAGCTGGAGGAGCTGCTGAGCGACATGAAGGCGGACGTCACCCGCCTGCCCGCCACCCTCTCGCGCATCCCCCCCATCGCCGCCCGGCTCCAGATGTCCGAGCGCAGCATCCTCAGCCGCCTGGCCAGCAAGGGCACCGAGAGCCACCCCCCGCCGGTAAGGCACCCCCCCTGCCCCACACACACACACACACACACGTGCAATGGGGACGTGGGTGTGCGTTGGGGGCGTCGTGGTCCTTGGGGTCCATTCTTCACCTTGGGGACCTTCATTCGCCTTGGGGACATGGGCATCCATGGGGAATATCCTTGTCCTTGGGGACCTTCATTCACCTTGGGGACCTTCATTCGCCTTGGGGACCTTCATTCGCCTTGGGGACCTTCATTCGCCTTGGGGACATGGGCATCCATTGGGGACCATCCTTGTCCTTGGGGTCCATTCTTCACCTTGGGGACCTTCATTCACCTTGGGGACCATCCTTGTCCTTGGGGACCATTCTTCACCTTGGGGACCTTCCTTCACCTTGCGGACATGGGCATCCATTGGGGACATGTGCATCCATTGGGGACATCTTTGTCCTTGGGGACCATTCTTCACCTTAGGGACATGGGCATCCATTGGGGACATCTTTGTCCTTGGGGACCATTCTTCACCTTGGGGTCCATTCTTCACCTTGGGGACCTTCCTTCACCTTGGGGACATGGGCATCCATTGGGGACATGGGCATCCATTGGGGACATCCTTGTCTTTGGGGTCCATTCTTCACCTTGGGGACCATTCTTCACCTTGGGGACATGGGCATCCACTGGGGACATCCTTGTCCTTGGGGAACATTCTTCACCTTGGGGACCTTCATTCACCTTGGGGACCTTCATTCGCACTGGGGACATGGGCATCCATTGGGGACATGGGCATCCATTGAGGACATCCTTGTCCTTGGGGTCCATTCTTCACCTTGGGGTCCATTCTTCACCTTGGGGACCATTCTTCACCTTGGGGTCCATTCTTCACCTTGGGGACATGGGCATCCATTGGGGACATCTTTGTCCTTGGGGACCTTCCTTCACCTTGGGGTCCATTCTTCACCTTGGGGACCATTCTTCACCTTGGGGACCTTCATTCACCTTGGGGACCATTCTTCACCTTGGGGACATGGGCATCCATTGGGGACATCTTTGTCCTTGGGGACCATTCTTCACCTTGGGGACCATTCTTCACCTTGGGGTCCATTCTTCACCTTGGGGACCATTCTTCACCTTGGGGACATGGGCATCCATTGGGGACATCTTTGTCCTTGGGGACCATTCTTCAGCTTGGGGTCCATTCTTCACCTTGGGGACCTTCATTCACCTTGGGGACCATTCTTCACCTTGGGGACATGGGCATCCATTGGGGACATCTTTGTCCTTGGGGACCATTCTTCAGCTTGGGGTCCATTCTTCACCTTGGGGACCATTCTTCACCTTGGGGACATGGGCATCCATTGGGGACATCTTTGTCCTTGGGGACCATTCTTCACCTTGGGGTCCATTCTTCACCTTGGGGACCATTCTTCACCTTGGGGACATGGGCATCCATTGGGGACATCTTTGTCCTTGGGGACCTTCCTTCACCTTGGGGACCATTCTTCACCTTGGGGACCATTCTTCACCTTGGGGTCCATTCTTCACCTTGGGGACCATTCTTCACCTTGGGGACCTTCATTCACCTTGGGGACCATTCTTCACCTTGGGGACATGGGCATCCATTGGGGACATCTTTGTCCTTGGGGACCATTCTTCATCTTGGGGTCCATTCTTCACCTTGGGGACCTTCATTCACCTTGGGAACCATTCTTCACCTTGGGGACATGGGCATCCATTGGGGACATCTTTGTCCTTGGGGACCATTCTTCACCTTGGGGACCATCCTTATCCTTGGGGACCATTCTTCACCTTGGGGACATGGGCATCCATTGGAGACATCCTTGTCCTTGGGGACCATTCTTCACCTTAGGGACATGGGCATCCATTGGAGACATCCTTGTCCTTGGGGACCATTCTTCACCTTAGGGACATGGGCATCCATTGGGGACATCTTTGTCCTTGGGGACCATTCTTCACCTTAGGGACATGGGCATCCATTGGGGACATCTTTGTCCTTGGGGACCATTCTTCACCTTGGGGTCCATTCTTCACCTTGGGGACCTTCCTTCACCTTGGGGACCTGGGCATCCATTGGGGACATCCTTGTCTTTGGGGTCCATTCTTCACCTTGGGGACCTTCCTTCACCTTGGGGACCTTCCTTCACCTTGGGGACATGGGCATCCATTGGAGACATCCTTGTCCTTGGGGACCATTCTTCATCTTAGGGACATGGGCATCCATTGGGGACATCTTTGTCCTTGGGGACCATTCTTCACCTTGGGGTCCATTCTTCACCTTGGGGACCTTCATTCGCCTTGGGGACATGGGCATCCATTGGGGACAACCTTGTCCTTGGGGACCATTCTTCACCTTGGGGACCTTCATTCACCTTGGGGACGTTCATTCGCACTGGGGACATGGGCATCCATTGGGGACATGGGCATCCATTGGGGACATCCTTGTCCTTGGGGACCATTCTTCACCTTGGGGTCCATTCTTCACCTTGGGGTCCATTCTTCACCTTGGGGACCATTCTTCACCTTGGGGACATGGGCATCCATTGGGGACATCTTTGTCCTTGGGGACCTTCCTTCACCTTGGGGACCATTCTTCACCTTGGGGACATGGGCATCCACTGGGGACATCTTTGTCCTTGGGGACCATTCTTCACCTTGGGGACATGGGCATCCATTGGGGACATCTTTGTCCTTGGGGACCATTCTTCACCTTGGGGTCCATTCTTCACCTTGGGGACCATTCTTCACCTTGGGGACATGGGCATCCACTGGGGACATCTTTGTCCTTGGGGACCATTCTTCATCTTGGGGACATGGGCATCCATTGGGGACATGGGCATCCATTGGGGACATCTTTGTCCTTGGGGACCATTCTTCACCTTGGGGACATGGGCATCCACTGGGGACATCTTTGTCCTTGGGGACCATTCTTCATCTTGGGGTCCATTCTTCACCTTGGGGACCATCCTTCACCTTGGGGACATGGGCATCCATTGGGGACATCCTTGTCCTTGGGGACCATTCTTCACCTTGGGGACATGGGCATCCATTGGGGACATCTTTGTCCTTGGGGTCCATTCTTCACCTTGGGGACCATTCTTCACCTTGGGGACCATTCTTCACCTTGGGGACATGGGCATCCATTGGGGACATGGGCATCCATTGGGGACCATCCTTATCCTTGGGGACCATTCTTCACCTTGGGGACATGGGCATCCATTGGGGACATCCCACCCTTGGTGCCACCCATAGGGACCCATTGGCCTTGCCCAGCCGCGGTGCTCCCCGTCCCGGTGCCATCCCTGGGGAGGTGACACCGCTGTCCCCCCCCCCCCAGACCTTCCCACCAGGGCCCTACGCCACCCCCCAGAGCTATGGGGGCACCTTTGGGACCCCCCCACCCGGAGCCCTCCCCCCTGGAGGGGCCAACTACAGCCAGATGCCACCCGGGTCCTTCATCACCGGTGAGGGGGGACCCATGGGTGCTATGGGTGTGGGTGGGGGCCCATGGGTGCTATGGGTGTGGATGGGGGCCTATGGGTGTGGATGGGGTCCCATGGGTGCTATGGGTGTGGATGGGGTGCTATGGGTGTGGATGGGGTCCCATGGGTGCTATGGGTGTGGATGGGGGCCCATGGGTGCTATGGGTGTAGATGGGGTCCCATGGGTGCTATGGGTGTAGATGGGGTCCCATGGGTGCTATGGGTGTGGATGGGGTGCTATGGGTGTAGATGGGGTCCCATGGGTGCTATGGGTGTGGATGGGAGCCCATGGGTGCTATGGGTGTGGATGGGGGCCCATGGGTGCTGTGGGTGTGGATGGGGTCCCATGGGTGCTATGGGTGTAGATGGGGTCCCATGGGTGCTATGGGTGTGGATGGGGTCCCATGGGTGCTATGGGTGTAGATGGGGTCCCATGGGTGCTATGGGTGTAGATGGGGTCCCATGGGTGCTATGGGTGTGGATGGGGTGCTATGGGTGTAGATGGGGTCCCATGGGTGCTATGGGTGTGGATGGGGTGCTATGGGTGTGGATGGGGGCCCATGGGTGCTATGGGTGTGGATGGGGTGCTATGGGTGTGGATGGGAGCCCATGGGTGCTATGGGTGTGGATGGGGGCCCATGGGTGCTATGGGTGTGGATGGGGCCCCATGGTTGCTATGGGTGTGGATAGAGGCTCATGGGTGCTATGGGTGTGGATGGGGTCCCATGGGTGCTATGGGTGTGGATGGGGGCCCATGGGTGCTATGGGTGTAGATGGGGTCCCATGGGTGCTATGGATGTGGATGGGGCCCCATGGTTGCTATGGGTGTGGATAGAGGCTCATGGGTGCTATGGGTGTGGATGGGGTCCCATGGGTGCTATGGGTGTGGATGGGGGCCCATGGGTGCTGTGGGTGTGGATGGGGTCCCATGGGTGCTATGGGTGTGGATGGGGGCTCATGGGTGCTATGGGTGTGGATGGGGTGCTATGGGTGTGGATGGGGACCCATGGGTGCTATGGGTGTGGATGGGGTGCTATGGGTGTGGATGGGGTCCCATGGGTGCTATGGGTGTGGATGGGGTGCTATGGGTGTGGATGGGGTCCCATGGGTGCTATGGGTGTGGATAGGGGTCCCATGGGTGCTATGGGTGTGGATGGGGGCCCATGGGTGCTATGGGTGTGGATGGGGTCCCATGGGTGCTATGGGTGTGGATGGGGTCCCATGGGTGCTATGGATGTGGATGGGGTCCCATGGGTGCTATGGGTGTGGATGGGGTCCCATGGGTGCTATGGATGTGGATGGGGGCCCATGGGTGCTGTGGGTGTGGATGGGGTCCCATGGGTGCTATGGGTGTGGATGGGGTCCCATGGGTGCTATGGGTGTGGATGGGGTCCCATGGGTGCTATGGATGTGGATGGGGGCCCATGGGTGCTGTGGGTGTAGATGGGGGCCCATGGGTGCTGTGGGTGTGGATGGGGACCCATGGGTGCTATGGGTGTGGATGGGGACCTATGGGCACGGATAGGAGCCCATGGGTGCTATGGACATGGATGGGGGCCCATGGGTGCTATGAGCATGGGGGGATCCATGGGTGCCTGGGTCTTTGGGTGGGGGTCCTGTGTCTCTACGTGAACCCCATTACCCCCATTACCCCATCACCCCCATTACCACCATTACCCCCATTACCCCATTACCCCCATTACCCCCATTACCCCATTGCCCCCATTACCCCCATTACCCCCATTGCCCCCATTACCCCCATTGCCCCCATTGCCCCCATTCCCCCATCACCCCCATTACCCCCCTGTCCCCCCCCGCAGCCGCTGCCAATGGTCCCCCCGTGCTGGTGAAGCGGGAGCGCGAGGCCGAGGGCCAGGACAAGAAGGAGCCAAGGGGGGGGGAGGTCATTTGCATCGACGACTAAAAGGGGGGGGGGCCATTGGGGGGGCCCCCCCCTTATGTCCCCTCCCCCCATCCCCCCCTCCCCCCCCCCCCCAACTTTGGCAGCGGTGGGGGAGGGGCACCACTGCCAAAAAATCGCCTCTTTTCACCCCAAATCCGCTATGGGGGGGGGGGGGTTGGGAGGTACCATTATGGGGGGGGGGTGACAAGGACCACTGCAGCTATAAATATATATATATATATATCCCCCCCCCATAGAGGGGGGGGACCACGGGGTTGGGGTGGCCCCTGTGTCGTTCCCCCCCCCCTCCCCCCTCCGCCACCCCCCCCACCCAGGGGTGTCCCCAGGGGTCACCCCAAAACTACCCCCCCCCCCCCCCCAAACCTTGGGGCACTTGTTTAACCGCAGCAGAATAAAACCCGGTTCCTTGGCTATGGCACTTGGGTCCGGGGGTGTCCATGGGGACCAAGGGGGTCCAGGGGTGTCCATAGGGTCCATGGGGGTCCATGGGGGTGCATAGGGTCCATGGGGGTCCATAGGGTCCGTGGGGGTCCATGGGTGTCCATAGGGTCCATGGGTGTCCATAGGGTCCATGGGTGTCCATAGGGTCCGTGGGGATCCATGGGTGTCCATAGGGTCCGTGGGGGTCCATAGGGTCCATGGGGGTCCATAGGGTCCATGGGGGTCCAAAGGGTCCATAGGGACCATGGGGGTCCATAGGGTCCATGGGGGTCCATGGGTGTCCATAGGGTCCATAGGGTCCATGGGGGTCCAAAGGGTCCATAGGGACCATGGGGGTCCATAGGGTCCATGGGGGTCCATGGGTGTCCATAGGGTCCATGGGGGTGCATAGGGTCCATAGGGACCATGGGGGTCCATGGGTGTCCATAGGGTCCATGGGGGTCCATAGGGTCCATGGGGGTCCATAGGGACCAAGGGGGTCCATAGGGACCATGGGGGTCCATAGGGTCCATGGGGGTCCATAGGGACCAAGGGGGTCCATAGGGACCAAGGAGGTCCATAGGGTCCATGGGGGTCCATGGGGGTGCATAGGATCCCTAGGGACCATGGGTGTCCATAGGGTCCATGGGGGTCCATGGGGGTCCATAGGGACCATGGGGGTCCATAGGGTCCGTGGGGGTCCATAGGGACCAAAGGGGTCCATAGGGTCCATGGATGTCCATAGGGACCATGGGTGTCCATAGGGACCAAGGGGGTCCATAGGGTCCATGAGGGTCCATAGAAACCAAGGGGGTCCATAGGGTCCCTGGGGCCCCATAGGGACCAAGGGGGTCCATAGGGTCCATGGGTGTCCGTAGGGTCCATGGGGGTCCATAGCGTCCATGGGGCCACTATGGGGGGGGAGCAAGGGTATGGGTATCATGGGGGTGGTCAACTGGTCATTGGGTGGTCAATGGGATGGGATGGACATGGGGATGGTCGTGGTCACCATGGAGATGGTCAAGTGGCCATGGGGTGGTCATTGGGTGGTCAGTGGGATGGTCATGGTCACCATGGAGATGGTCAGGTGGCCATGGGGTGGTCATTGGGTGGTCAATGGTGTGGTCGCCATGGGGATGGCCAAGTGGCCATGGGGTGGTCATGGTGATGGTCAATGGGATGGGCATGGGGATGGTCATGGTCACCATGGAGATGGTCAAGAGACCATAGGGTGGTCATTGGGTGGTCAATGGGATGGTCATGGTCATCATGGAGAGGGTCAAGTGGTCCTTGGGGTGGTCCTTGGGTGGTCAATGGGATCATGGGATGGGCATGGTCACCATGGGGATGGTCAAGTGGCCACCATTTAATTCATCATTAATCGGTTTAATTCATCATTAATTGGTTTAATTCATCATTAATTGATTTAATTAATCATTAATGCATCATTAATTGGGTTAATTCATCATTTAATTCATTCCAATCCTGCTCGTATCATCAAATCCTTGTCCAATCCAACTTTAATCCCCTCATCCCGTCCATTCCCATTCCATTCCCATTCCATCCCGTCCATTCCCATTCCATTCCCATTCCATTCCCATTCCATTCCCATTCCATCCCGTCCATTCCCAGTCCATTCCCATTCCATTCCCATTCCATCCCGTCCATTCCCATTCCATTCCCATTCCATTCCCATTCCATCCCCTCCATTCCCATTCCATTCCCATTCCATTCCCATTCCATCCCGTCCATTCCCAGCTCCAGCACCCTCATCCCCAGTTCCTCCGTGCTCATTCCCATTCCATTGTGTTCCTTCCCATCCAATCACATCCCAGTTCCATCACTCCCATCCCCAGTTCCCTTGTGCTTGTTCCCATTCCGTCGTGTTCATTCCCGTGTTCATTCCCAGTTCCATTGTGCTCATCCCCAGTTCCATCACTCCTATTCCCAGTTCCGTTGTCTCCATTCCCATTCCATTATATTCATTCCCAAGCATGTTCATCTCCCATTCCATCACGTTCATTCCCATTCCATCCCTCTCATTCTCATCCTCTTGTGTCCATCCCATTCCATCCCTCCCATTCCCATTCCATTGTCTCCATCCCACCCCGTTGTGTTCATTCCCATTCCATCCCTCCCATTCCCATTCCATTGTCTCCATCCCATTCCATTGTGTCCATTCCATTCCGTCATTCCCATTCCTGTTTTATTGCATCCATTCCATTGTGTTCATTCCCATTCCATCCCTCCCATTCCCATCCCATTGTCTCCATCCCATTCCGTTGTGTCCATCCCAGTCCATCATTCCCATTCCTATTTTATTGCATCCATTCCATTGTGTTCATTCCCATTCCATCCCTCCCTTTCCCATTCCATTGTCTCCATCCCGCCCCGTTGTGTTCATTCCCATTCCATCCCTCCCATTCCCATTCCATTGTCTCCATCCCATTGTGTCCATTCCCATTCCATCCCTCCCATTCCCATTGTCTCCATCCCATTCCATTGTGTTCATTCCCATCCCATCGTGTTCATTCCCATTCCATCCCTCCCATTCCCATTCCATTGTCTCCATTCCATTCCGTTGTGTCCATCCCAGTCCATCATTCCCATTCCTATTTTATTGCATCCATTCCATTGTGTTCATTCCCATTCCATCATTCCCATTCCCATCCCATTGTCTCCATCCCATTGCGTCCATTCCCATTCCGTTGTGTTCATTCCCATTCCATTCCATTGTGTTCATTCCAATTCCGTCATTCTCATCCCATTGTCTCCATCCCATTCCATCATTCCCATTCCTATTTTATTGCATCCATTCCATTGTGTTCATTCCCATTCCATCCCTCCCATTCCCATTCCATTGTCTCCATTCCATTCCGTTGTGTCCATCCCAGTCCATCATTCCCATTCCTATTTTATTGCATCCATTCCATTGTGTTCATTCCCATTCCATCCCTCCCATTCCCATTCCATTGTCTCCATTCCATTCCGTTGTGTCCATCCCAGTCCATCATTCCCATTCCTATTTTATTGCATCCATTCCATTGTGTTCATTCCCATTCCATCCCTCCCATTCCCATTCCATTGTCTCCATCCCATTCCATTGTGTCCATTCCATTCCGTCATTCCCATTCCTGTTTTATTGCATCCATTCCATTGTGTTCATTCCCATTCCATCCCTCCCATTCCCATTCCATTGTCTCCATCCCATTCCGTTGTGTCCATCCCAGTCCATCATTCCCATTCCTATTTTATTGCATCCATTCCATTGTGTTCATTCCCATTCCATCATTCCCATTCCCATCCCATTGTCTCCATTGCCCTCGGAGCTCTCCTCGGCGCTGGAGGCCTCCAGCACCGCCACCACCGGCGTCAGCACCGGCACCGGAGCCGGGGGGGCTCGGCCTCGGCTCCTGCTTCCCCCCCAGACTCCCGGTCCCATTCCCGGTCCCATTCCCGGTCCCATTCCCGGTTCCATTCCCAGTTCCATTCCCAGTTCCATTCCCAGTTCCATTCCCAGTCCCATTCCCAGTTCCATTCGTGGTCCCATTGCTGGTCCCATTCCCGGTCCCATTCCTGGTCCCATTGCTGGTCCCATTCCTGGTCCCATTCGTGGTCCCATTCCTGGTCCCATTCCTGGTCCCATTCCCGGTTCCATTCCTGGTCCCATTCCCGGTCGTATTCCCAGTTCCATTCCTGGTCCTGTTCCTGCTCTTCCTCTCAGACCTCTTCCTCCTCCTCTTCCTGCTCCTTTTCCACCTCTTCCTCCTCCCGTTCCTTCTCCTCTTCCTCCTCTTCCATCCCTTTCCTCTCTTCTTCCTCCTCCCTCTCTTCCTCTTCCTCCTTTCCTTCCTCTTCCTCCTCCATCATTCCCGGCTTCTTCCACCTCTCCCTGCCTCCTCCTGGGCTTCGGGCACCTCTCGGCGCTCTTCCTATCGGGAGCTTCCTTTGGGATCTGCCCGTGCGGACCCCATCACCCCGAGGGCCTTCCCACCCCATTGCGTATCCATAGGGAAGAGCCTTCAGCCTCACCTCACCGGGGGCTTCCTCTTCATCCTTGTGGCCTCCTCTTGTCCATCACCAGCCATGGGGGTCGGAACGCCGGGAATGGGAACGCCGGGAATGGGAACGCCGGGAATGGGAACGCCGGGAATGGGAACGCCGGGAAATCCCCCTGGAACCAGGAGGAGACCCCATTGGAAGAGCATCCCATGGTGTCCAATGGGGGTCTCCATGGTCCCTTGGTGGCCTCCCAACCCCATTCCCATCACGTTCCTCATCCAAGGGGATACCAAAGGGCCTCCAGGGGGTCCACGCTCCATCGGGATTGACGGAGCTTTGGGGGCCCCGTGGTGGTCCCCATCTCCCCATGGCCTCGGGTTGTCCATGGGAGCTGCGTTACCTCCCATGGCTTCATCCAGGGATGGAGACCTCCCCATTCCCATCTCCTTGTCCTGCCCGGGGGCTGATCCCAAGCCCTTGCGAGGAGGAGCCCTTGGGAGCCGTGGGGTCTCCAAAGCCATCCCGAAGCTGGGCACAAGGAGAAGGCGTCGATCCAAGGGCTCCTCCACGGGAGGCCCCATGGAGGGACACGGGGGGCGGATGGAGGTTGGGGTTCTCCATCCATCCATGGACGCACGAGGGGAAGACGAGGACCCGGCCAATGGTGCTCAAGGAGGCCACAGGAGATGAAGGGGACATTCCCAGGTCCAGGAGATGGGGGACCTGCAATGGAAGAGCCCATAGGTGGTGGTGGGTCCATAATGGACATGGAGGAGCCCATAGGTGGTGGGGTGTCCATAATGGACATGGAGGAGCCCATAGGTAATGGAGTGTCCATAATGGACATGGAGGAACCCATAGGTGGTGGGGTGTCCATAATGGACATGGAGGAGCCCATAGGTGGTGGGGTGTCCATAATGGACATGGAAGAGCCCATAGGTGATGGGGTGTCCATAATGGACATGGAAGAGCCCATAGGTGGTGGGGTGTCCATAATGGACATGGAGGAGCCCATAGGTGGTGGTGGGTCCATAATGGACATGGAGGAGCCCATAGGTGGTGGGGTGTCCATAATGGACATGGAGGAGCCCATAGGTGGTGGTGGGTCCATAATGGACATGGAGGAGCCCATAGGTGATGGGGTGTCCATAATGGACATGGAGGAGCCCATAGGTGATGGGGTGTCCATAATGGACATGGAGGAACCCATAGGTGATGGGGTGTCCATAATGGACATGGAGGAACCCATAGGTGGTGGGGTGTCCATAATGGACATGGAGGAGCCCATAGGTGGTGGTGGGTCCATAATGGACATGGAGGAGCCCATAGGTGGTGGTGGGTCCATAATGGACATGGAGGAGCCCATAGGTGATGGGGTGTCCATAATGGACATGGAGGAGCCCATAGGTGATGGGGTGTCCATAATGGACATGGAGGAACCCATAGGTGGTGGGGTGTCCATAATGGACATGGAGGAGCCCATAGGTGGTGGTGGGTCCATAATGGACATGGAGGAGCCCATAGGTGATGGGGTGTCCATAATGGACATGGAGGAACCCATAGGTGGTGGTGGGTCCATAATGGACATGGAGGAGCCCATAGGTGGTGGGGTGTCCATAATGGACATGGAGGAGCCCATAGGTGATGGGGTGTCCATAATGGACATGGAGGAACCCATAGGTGGTGGGGTGTCCATAATGGACATGGAAGAGCCCATAGGTGGTGGGGTGTCCCTAATGGACATGGAGGAGCCCATAGGTGGTGGTGGGTCCATAATGGACATGGAGGAACCCATAGGTGGTGGTGGGTCCATAATGGACATGGAGGAGCCCATAGGTGGTGGGGTGTCCATAATGGACATGGAGGAGCCCATAGGTGATGGGGTGTCCATAATGGACATGGAAGAGCCCATAGGTGGTGGGGTGTCCATAATGGACATGGAGGAGCCCATAGGTGATGGGGTGTCCATAATGGACATGGAGGAGCCCATAGGTGGTGGTGGGTCCATAATGGACATGGAGGAACCCATAGGTGGTGGGGTGTCCATAATGGACATGGAGGAGCCCATAGGTGGTGGGGTGTCCATAATGGACATGGAAGAGCCCATAGGTGGTGGGGTGTCCATAATGGACATGGAGGAGCCCATAGGTGATGGGGTGTCCATATTGACCCATCACTGGAAGACCTTTGTTGGCCCCGTACCCCTCCTCCGCCCCATCCATCTCCATGTCCATTGCCCCCCTCCCAACCTCTCACCTTGGCTCCAGCTTTCTCCAGGCTCCTCTTCCCAACCAGCTCTTCCAGGAAGTGGGAATAGAACCTCACCTCCACCCTCTCGCCTTCAATGAGCAGCACCCCAAGGTCCTTGAGGACCAAGGCCACCGCTTCCCCCTTGCCGAGGCAATAGGAGAGCTGGGACATGGTGTCTTGGACGCAGCGTTCCACCTTCTGGCGCGACGTGGGGATGGATGAGGCCACCTTGGAGTATTTGAGGGGCTCCAGCTCCTTGTTGCCTTCAAGAACCATAGAGCGATGGTGGTCAATGCCATTGGGGGCATCTCCAATGGTCCATCATTGTCTTGATGCTCAAACCCCATCTATGGACCTTCTATGGGAGGAGAAGCATCTCCAATGGTCCATCATTGTGGTGATGCTCAAACCCCATCTATGGACCTTCTATGGCAGGAGAAGCATCTCCAATGGTCCATCATTGTGGTGATGCTCAAAACCCATCTATGGACCTTCTATGGGAGGAGAAGCATCTCCAATGGTCCATCATTGTGGTGATGCTCAAAACCCATCTATGGACCTTCTATGGGAGGAGAAGCATCTCCAATGGTCCATCATTGTGGTGATGCTCAAACCCCATCTATGGACCTTCTATGACAGGAGAAGCATCTCCAATGGTCCATCATTGTGGTGGTGCTCAGAACCCATCTATGGACCTTCTATGGGAGGAGAAGCATCTCCAATGGTCCATCATTGTGGTGATGCTCAAACCCCATCTATGGACCTTCTATGACAGGAGAAGCATCTCCAATGGTCCATCATTGTGGTGGTGCTCAGAACCCATCTATGGACCTTCTATGGCAGGAGAAGCATCTCCAATGGTCCATCATTGTGGTGGTGCTCAGAACCCATCTATGGACCTTCTATGGGAGGAGAAGCATCTCCAAGGCCAGGATGGGGTGGGATGTTGATGGGACCAAGCCAAGGGTTACGCCATCATCTCTTACCGGGTACATAGAGCTTGTTGCCCATCAGGTTGTGGACCAGAGCCAGGTTCCTGGCCAAGGAGAACGTGGGCCTATGGATGGTCACGACCTCATCTCCAACCTGGAGCTCTTCAGGGACAACATCCAAGGTGCCCAAGGAAGGAATCCGGACGCCCTGTGATTGGAGGAGAAGGGTGGAAGGGGTGAGGAGCAGCCAATGGGAGAGCTGGGGATGGCCATGGCCAAGGATGGTCAAGGGGGGACCGTTGTGGAGGAGATGTTGGGTCCTTCATCACTAAAGGAGGCCACGTAGAAGCAGCTTGAGGTCAGCTAAAGGGGAGGGATGGACATGGGTGCTCCATGGGTGCTCTATGGGTGGTGCTCTAGGGATGCTCTATGGGTGCCCCATGGGTGCTGCATAGGTGCTTTATGGGTGCTCTATGGGTGCTCCATGGATGCTCTATGGGTGCTCTATAGGTGCTCTATGGGTGCTCTATGGGTGCTCCATGGGTGCTCCATAGATGCTCCATAGATGCTCCATGGGTGCTCTATAGGTGCTCTATGGGTGCTCCATGGGTGCTCTATGGGTGCTCTATGGGTGCTCCGTAGATGCTCCATAGATGCTCCATGGGTGCTCTATAGGTGCTCTATGGGTGCTCCATAGATGCTCCATGGGTGCCCTATAGGTGCTCTATGGGTGCTCCATGGGTGCTCTATGGGTGCTCTATGGGTGCTCCGTAGATGCTCCATAGATGCTCCATGGGTGCTCTATAGGTGCTCTATGGGTGCTCCATAGATGCTCCATGGGTGCCCTATAGGTGCTCTATGGGTGCTCCATAGGTGCTCTATGGGTGCTCTATGGGTGCTCCGTAGATGCTCCATAGATGCTCCATGGGTGCTCTATAGGTGCTCCGTAGATGCTCCATAGATGCTCCATGGGTGCTCTATAGGTGCTCCGTAGATGCTCCATAGATGCTCCATGGGTGCTCTATAGGTGCTCTATGGGTGCTCCATAGATGCTCCATGGGTGCCCTATAGGTGCTCTATGGGTGCTCCATGGGTGCTCCGTAGATGCTCCATAGATGCTCCATGGGTGCTCTATAGGTGCTCTATGGGTGCTCCATGGGTGCTCTATGGGTGCTCCGTAGATGCTCCATAGATGCTCCATGGGTGCTCTATAGGTGCTCTATGGGTGCTCCATAGATGCTCCATGGGTGCCCTATAGGTGCTCTATGGGTGCTCCATGGGTGCTCTATGGGTGCTCTATGGGTGCTCCGTAGATGCTCCATAGATGCTCCATGGGTGCTCTATAGGTGCTCTATGGGTGCTCCATAGATGCTCCATGGGTGCCCTATAGGTGCTCTATGGGTGCTCCATGGGTGCTCTATGGGTGCTCTATGGGTGCTCCGTAGATGCTCCATAGATGCTCCATGGGTGCTCTATAGGTGCTCTATGGGTGCTCCATAGATGCTCCATGGGTGCCCTATAGGTGCTCTATGGGTGCTCCATGGGTGCTCTATGGGTGCTCTATGGGTGCTCCGTAGATGCTCCATGGGTGCCCTATAGGTGCTCTATGGGTGCTCCATGGGTGCTCCGTAGATGCTCCATAGATGCTCCATGGGTGCTCTATAGGTGCTCTATGGGTGCTCCATGGGTGCTCTATGGGTGCTCCATAGATGCTCCATAGATGCTCCATGGGTGCTCTATAGGTGCTCTATGGGTGCTCCATGGGTGCTCCATGGGTGCTCTATGGACGCTCTATGGGTGCCCCATAAGGACCTTGTGCTGCAGGAGCTGCTCGCGGACGTAGCTGGACACAGCGTCCCAGATGGTGGCTCGCTCTGGAAAGGGATGGGAAAGGCGGTTGTGGTCCATGGCCAGCAGAGCCCAATCATCATCACCGACATCCCGTCATCATCATCGCATCATCATCATCACCATCATCACCATCATCATCGTCATCACATCATCATCATCATTGGAATCCCGTCATCATCATCACATCATCATCATCATCATCGTCATCACATCATCATCATCATTGGAATCCCGTCATCATCATCATCATCATCATCGTCATCCCATTATCACCATCATCACCGTCATCACATCATCATCATCACATCATCATCATCATCACCATCATCACCATCATCATCGTCATCATCATCCCATCATCATCATCATCATCATCATCATCACCATCATCATCATCATCATCATCCCATCATCATCATCATCGCATCATCATCATCACCATCATCATCATCATCATCGTCATCACATCATCATCATCATTGGAATCCCGTCATCATCATCATCATCGTCATCCCATTATCACCATCATCACCGTCATCCCGTCATCATCATCACATCATCATCATCATCACCATCATCACCATCATCATCGTCATCATCATCCCATCATCATCATCATCATCATCATCATCACCATCATCATCATCATCATCATCCCATCATCATCATCATCGTATCATCATCATCACCATCATCATCATCATCATCGTCATCACATCATCATCATCATTGGAATCCCGTCATCATCATCATCATCGTCATCCCATTATCACCATCATCACCGTCATCCCGTCATCATCATCACATCATCATCATCATCACCATCATCACCATCATCATCCCATCATCATCATCATCATCCCATCATCATCATCATCGCATCATCATCATCATCACCATCATCATCATCATTGGAATCCCGTCATCATCATCCCATCATCATCATCATCATCCCATCATCATCATCATCATCCCATCATCATCATCATCACCATCATCATCATCATCCCATCATTACCATCATCATCAAGATCACCATCAGCCCACAATCACCATCACACCATCATCACCATCATCACTATCATCACATCATCATCACCATCATCACATCATCATCATCATCCAATCACCATCATCATCACTATCATTGTATCATCACCACCATCCCATCGCCATCAGATCATCATCATATCACCATCATCATCCCATCATTAATTACCACCATCATCCCACCATCATCATCATCATGTCATCACCCCCATCACCACCATCATCATCTCATCACCACCATCATCATCATCATCACCATTATATCATCATCGTTGCCCCATCACCACCACCATCATCATCATCCCACCATCATCACAATCATCTCATCGTCATCATCACCATTATCATAATCATCATCACCATCACCATCATCATCATCACATCATCATTATCATCAGCACTATCATTATCACCACCATCCCATCACCACCATCACCATCACATCATCACCATCATCTTCCCATCATCACCATCCCATCACCATCGTCATCATCCCATCATCACCATCACCATCATCATCATCGTCCCATCACCACCATCACCATCATCCCCTTATCTCCATCACCGCCTCCACCGATGCCCCCCATGGCTGTGGGTACCTTCACGGCCGATGGAGCTCACCATGAAGGTTTCCACCTTCCCATCCCAGAACTCCATGATCCCGCTTCCCTTCCCACCTCCTCCAACGGGGTCCTCTGCTCACACACCACCCCCCAACAGCGAGCGGCCATTGTGACGTCACGGTGACGTGGCCACTGCTGATTGGTTGAGGAGGGGCGGCTTCCTCCATGGAACCATGGGATCATGGGATCATGCTCCTAACCCTGATCCTAACCCCCCCACCCCATTCCCCCCCTCCATACCCCACTCCCATCCCCCCCAATGGATCCCTATGGATTAACCCCCATATCCCATCCCCCCAATCCCATTCTCCACCATGTATCCCTATGGATTCCTATGGATCCCCTCCCCATCCCTCCCAAGGGATCCCTATGGATCCCCACCATATATCCCTGTGGATCCCCCCCCATCCCATGGATCCCTCTGGATTCAACCCCCATGGATCCCTATGGATCCCCCCCATATATCCCTATGGATCCCCCCCATCCCATGGATCCCTATGGATCCCCCCCATATATCCCTATGGATCCCCCCCCATTGCTTCCCCCATGTATCCCTATGGATCCTCCTACGGCATCATATGGATCCCCCCATTGCTTCCCCCATGTATCCCTATGGATCCCCCCCCATCCCATGGATCCCTATGGATCCCCCCCATATATCCCTATGGATCCCCCCCCATCCCATGGATCCCTATGGATCCCCCCATATATCCCTATGGATCCCCCCATTGCTTCCCCCATGTATCCTTATGGATCCCCCTACGGCATCCTATGGATCCCCCCATTGCTTCCCCCATGTATCCCTATGGATCCCCCCATTGCTTCCTATGGATCCCCCCATGGCTTCCTATGGATCCCCCCATTGCTTCCCCCATGTATCCCTATGGATCCCCCTACGGCATCCTATGGATCCCCCCACTGCTTCCCCCATGTATCCCTATGGATCCCCCCATTGCTTCCTATGGATCCCCCCCATTGCTTCCCCCATGTATCCCTATGGATCCCCCCATTGCTTCCTATGGATCCCCCCCATTGCTTCCCCCATGTATCCCTATGGATCCCCCCATTGCTTCCTATGGATCCCCCCCATTGCTTCCCCCATGTATCCTTATGGATCCCCCCATTGCTTCCTATGGATCCCCTCATTGCTTCCCCCATGTATCGCTATGGATCCCCCCATGGCTTCCTATGGATCCCCCCCATTGCTTCCCCCATGTATCCTTATGGATCCCCCCATTGCTTCCTATGGATCCCCCCATTGCTTCCCCCATGTATCCCTATGGATCCCCCCATTGCTTCCTATGGATCCCCCCACTGCTTCCCCCATGTATCCCTATGGATCCCCCCATTGCTTCCTATGGATCCCCCCCATTGCTTCCCCCATGTATCCCTATGGATCCCCCCATTGCTTCCTATGGATCCCCCCATTGCTTCCCCCATGTATCCCTATGGATCCCCCCATAGCTTCCTACGGATCCCCCCATCACCCCCCCACTGTATCCCTATGGATCCCCCCCCAGTCCACACCACCACAGCCCCTCCCCCACGTGGGAAAAGCCACTTTATTGCCGCCCCCCCCCCATTGAGGAGAAGGGGGAGGGAGGAGGGGAAAGGGGCGGAGCAAAGCGAGGCCCCACCCCCCTCCCACTGGAAGCGCTGCGATTGGTCGGGACCAAAAGGGAGGGCGGGGTTTGTGCTTAGAAGGCCCCGCCCCCTTGCGGAGGGGGCGGGGTTATTGCTCTCGATTGACGTGGCCACGCCCCCCACCCCCACCCCATTGGCTGGAGGCGTGGGGAGAGGGGCAGGGATTGGATGAGGAGGGGCCGGGGTCATGCGGGAGGCAGCCAATGGGAGGTGAGGGGCGGGGCCTACGGAGGCGGGGTGCCCCATAGCAGGGTGTCGAGCTCCTGGAGGGTCGAGGGGCTGAGGTTGGGCAGGACCTGGAGGGACGTCAATGGGGACGTCAATGGGGGTGTCAATGGGGACGTCAATGTGGACGTCAATGAGGGAGTCAATGGGGCGTCAATGGGGACGTCAATGGGGACGTCAATGAGGGAGTCAATGGGGCGTCAATGGGGTGTCAATGGGAGCGTCAATGGGGGTGTCAATGGGGACGTCAATGGGGACGTCAATGGGGACGTCAATGGGGGTGTCAATGGGGACGTCAATGGGGGCGTCAATGGGGGTGTCAATGGGGACGTCAATGGGGGCGTCAATGGTGACGTCAATGGGGACGTCAATGGGGACGTCAATGGGGACGTCAATGGGGGCGTCAATGGGGACGTCAATGGGGGCGTCAATGGGGACGTCAATGGGGACGTCAATGGGGACGTCAATGGGGGCGTCAATGGGGACGTCAATGGTGACGTCAATGGGGACGTCAATGGGGACGTCAATGGGGACGTCAATGGGGGCGTCAATGGGGACGTCAATGGGGGCGTCAACGGGGGCGTCAATGGGGACGTCAATGGGAGCGTCAATGGGAGCGTCAATGGGGGCGTCAATGGGAGCGTCAATGGGGACGTCAATGGGGGCGTCAATGGGGACGTCAATGGGGGCGTCAATGGGGGCGTCAATGGGGGCGTCAATGGGGGCGTCAATGGGGACGTCAATGGGGGCGTCAATGGGGACGTCAATGGGGGCGTCAATGGGGACGTCAATGGGGGCGTCAATGGGGGCGTCAATGGGGACGTCAATGGGAGCGTCAATGGGGACGTCAATGTGGGCGTCAATGGGGGCGTCAATGGGGACGTCAATGGGGACGTCAATGGGGACATAAGGGACCCCATGGGGAGCCCAATGTGTACAACCATGACCCAATGTGGACCCCAATGGCCGATTGAAGACCCCAATGACCCAATGGGACCCCAATGACCCAATGGGACACCAATGACCCAATGTGGACCCCAATGACCCAATGGGGACCCCAATGCCCCAATAGGAACCCCAAAGACCCAATGACGACCCCAATGCCCCAATAGGAACCCCAATGACCCAATGGGACCCCAATGACCCCATGAGGACCCCAATGACCCAATGAGTACCCCAATGACCCAATGAAGACCCCAATGACCCAATGGGACTCCAAAGACCCAATGGGACCCCAATGACCCCATGAGGACCCCAATGACCCAATGAAGACCCCAATGACCCAATGAGTACCCCAATGACCCAATGAAGACCCCAATGACCCAATGGGACTCCAAAGACCCAATGAGGACCCCAATGACCCCATGAGGACCCCAATGACCCAGTGGGGACCCCAATGACCCCATGAGTACCCCAATGACCCAATGAAGACCCCAATAGGAACCCCAAAGACCCAATGAGGACCCCAATGACCCCATGAGGACCCCAATGATCCAATGGGACCCCAATGACCCCATGAGGACCCCAATGACCCAATGGAACCCCAGTGACCCCATGAGGACCCCAATGCCCCAATAGGAACCCCAATGACCCAATGGAACCCCAGTGACCCCATGAGGACCCCAATGCCCCAATAGGAACCCCAATGACCCAATGAAGACCCCAATGACCCCATGAGGACCCCAATGCCCCAATAGGAACCCCAATGACCCAATGAGTACCCCAATGACCCAATGAAGACCCCAATGACCCAATGGGACTCCAAAGACCCAATGAGGACCCCAATGACCCCATGAGGACCCCAATGACCCAATGGAACCCCAATGACCCAATGATGACCCCAATGACCCAATGGAACCCCAATGACCCAATGGAACCCCAATGACCCAATGGGGACTCCCATGTCCCAATGGAACCCTCATGATCCAATGAGGACCCCAATGTCCCAATGGAACCCCAATGACCCAATGGGGACTCCCATGTCCCAATGGAACCCCAATGATCCAATGAGGACCCCAATGACCCAATGGAACCCCAATGACCCAATGATGACCCCAATGCCCCAATAGGAACCCCAATGACCCCATGAGGACCCCAATGACCCAATGGGACCCCAATGTCTGCCCTCACCTGCAGGGCCTGGAGCTGCTCCTGAAGCACTTCAGGGGTCTCAGCGCCCACCAGCACTGAGCTGATGCCCTCGGCCCGCAGAGACCAGGCTGGGGACACCCCCAGGTCACACGTGTCACCCCATAGACCCCATAGACCCCGTACCCCATATCCCATACCCCATAGACCCCATAGACCCCGTACCCCATATCCCATACCCCATAGACCCCATAGACCCCCTACCCCATATCCCATACCCCATAGACCCCATAGACCCCATACCCCATATCCCATACCCCATACCCCATATCCCATATCCCATAATACTCACCAATGCCCAACTGGGACAAGGAGCATCCCAAGCGCTGGGCCAATGGTTGCAGGTCCCCAACCTTCCATGGCTGCCGGCGCCCCATAACCTGGGGACATGGGATATGGGGTATGGGGTATGGGATATGGGATATGGAGTATGGGATATGGGGTATGGGGTATGGGGTATGGGATATGGGGTATGGGGTATGGGATATGGGATATGGGGTATGGGGTATGGGGTATGGGATATGGGGTATGGGATATGGGATATGGGGTATGGGATATGGGGTATGGGATATGGGATATGGGATATGGGGTATGGGATATGGGATATGGGGTATGGGGTATGGGATATAGGGTATGGGATATGGGGTATGGGGTATGGGGTATGGGATATGGGGTATGGGACATGGGCACACACAGACCCACCTTGCCTATAGAGCGCCCATGGGGCAGCGGCTCCTCCTCTAGGGCAGGGCCTGGGGCCACTGGGGACCAAGTGACAGCGCCCAGGCCTGGGGGACACCAGAGTGACTCCTGCCCCATAGCACCCACCCCATGCACCCCCATTGGACACCTGTAGGTGCCCCCACCCTATTGACCCCCATAGAAATCATACACGACCGTTGACCCTACAGACCTTCATAGACCCCCACTGACCATATAGACTTCCATAGACCCCATTGATGCTCATTGACCCCCATTGACTCCCATTGCCCCCATTGGCCACCACTGGCCCCCATTGACCCCCATTGACACCCATTGGGCCCCATTGACCCCCATTGACTCCCATTGGCCCCCATTGACTCCCATTGACCCCCATTGATCCCCATTGACTACCATAGGCCCCCATTGACCCCCATTGACTACCATAGGCCCCCATTGACTCCCATTGACACCCATTGTCTCCCATTGACCCTCATTGTCCCCCATTGACCCCCATTGACTCCCATTGGCCCGCATTGACTCCCATTGACCCCCATTGGCCCCCATTGACTCCCATTGGCCCTCATTGACCCCCATTGACTCCCATTGACTCCCATTGGCCCCCATTGACTCCCATTGACTCCCATTGTCCCCCATTGACTCCCATTGACTCCCATTGATTCCCATTGGCCCCCATTGACCCCCATTGACTCCCATTGACTCCCATTGACTACCATTGACTACCATTGACTACCATTGGCCCCCATTGACTCCCATTGACCCCCATTGACTACCATTGGCTCCCATTGACCCCCATTGACTACCATTGACTACCATTGGCCCCCATAGACTCCCATTGACTACCATTGATGCTCATTGAACCCATTGACACTCATTGGCCCCCACTGACCCCCATTGACCCCCATTGACTCCCATTGACTCCCATTGGCCCTCATTGACCCTCATTGACTCCCATTGACCCCCATTGACTACCATAGGCCCCCATTGGCCCCCATTGACTCCCATTGACTCCCATTGTCCCCCATTGACTCCCATTGACTCCCATTGATTCCCACTGGCCCCCATTGACCCCCACTGACCCCCATTGGCCCCCATTGACCCCCATTGACTCCCATTGGCCCCCATTGACTCCCATTGGCCCCCATTGACTCCCATTGTAACCCAATAACCCCCATTGACTCCTATTGATTCCCATTGTCCCCCATTGACCCCCACTGACTCCCATTGGCCCCCATTGACCCTCATGGGTGCGCCCCCCGCACCGAGCTGCCGGAAGAGGCGGGGCTCCGGTGGAAACTCCGCCCACTGGCACACGGGGGCCACCAGGTTGAACTGACGGGCAACAGCGAAGGTGTCCTGGGGGGGAGACCATGGCCCACATCCCATAATAACCCATACCCCATATCCCATATCCCATACCCCATATCCCATACCCCATACCCCATATCCCATATCCCATACCCCATATCCCATATCCCATACCCCATATATACCCCATATCCCATATCCCATACCCCATACCCCATATCCCATACCCCATACCCCATATCCCGTATCCCATATCCCATATCCCATACCCCATATCCCATATCCCATACCCCATATCCCATACCCCATATCCCATATCCCATACCCCATACCCCATATCCCATACCCCATATATACCCCATATCCCATACCCCATACCCCATACCCCATATCCCATACCCCATACCCCGTATCCCATATCCCATATCCCATACCCCATATCCCATATCCCATATCCCATATCCCATACCCCATATCCCATATCCCATACCCCATATCCCATATCCCATATCCCATACCCCATATCCCATACCCGATACCCCATACCCCATATCCCATATCCCATACCCCATATCCCATACCCGATACCCCATACCCCATATCCCATATCCCATATCCCATACCCCATATCCCATATCCCATACCCCATATCCCATACCCGATACCCCATACCCCATATCCCATATCCCATACCCCATACCCCATATCCCATATCCCATACCCCATATCCCATACCCCATATCCCATATCCCATACCCCATATCCCATACCCCATATCCCATACCCCATACCCCATACCTCACACCCCATATCCCATACCCCATATCCCATATCCCATATCCCATACCCCATATCCCATACCCCATATCCCATATCCCATACCCCATATCCCATATCCCATATCCCATACCCCATATCCCATATCCCATACCCCATATCCCATACCCGATACCCCATACCCCATATCCCATACCTCACACCCCATATCCCATACCTCACACCCCATATCCCATACCTCACACCCCATATCCCATACCCCATATCCCATATCCCATACCCCATATCCCATACCCCATACCCCATATCCCATACCCCATACCCCATATCCCATACCCCATATCCCATATCCCATATCCCATACCCCATATCCCATACCCCATATCCCATACCCCATATCCCATATCCCATATCCCATACCCCATATCCCATACCCCATACCCCATATCCCATACCCCATACCCCATATCCCATACCCCATATCCCATACCCCATATCCCATATCCCATATCCCATACCCCATATCCCAAATCCCATACCCCATATCCCATACCCCATATCCCATACCCCATATCCCATATCCCATATCCCATACCCCATATCCCATACCCCATATCCCATACCCCATACCCCATACCTCACACCCCATATCCCATACCCCATATCCCATACCTCACACCCCATATCCCATACCCCATATCCCATATCCCATATCCCATACCCCATATCCCATATCCCATACCCCATATCCCATACCCCATACCCCATATCCCATACCCCATACCCCATACCCCATACCCCATATCCCATATCCCATATCCCATACCCCATATCCCATATCCCATACCCCATATCCCATACCCCATACCCCATATCCCATACCCCATACCCCATACCCCATACCCCATACCCCATACCCCATACCCCATATCCCATACCCCATACCCCATATCCCATACCCCATACCCCATACCCCATACCCCATACCCCATATCCCATATCCCATACCCCATATCCCATATCCCATACCCCATATCCCATATCCCATACCCCATACCCCATACCCCATATCCCATGCCCCATACCCCATATCCCCCCCCATGATGTCCCCACCATGACGTCACTGGCCACGCCCCCCGCCGTGCCCCAGTACAGCGCCAGTCCCCGGTCGATGACGTCACTCATGACGCGCACCAGCTCTGTGGGGGGGGAGGGGCAGGGAGGTCACTCGGGGCCCCATTGAGGGCAATGGGAACAGCGAGATATGGGGGTCTCTATGGGGCTCTATGGGGCTCTGTGGGGTCTCTGTGGGGTCTCTGTGGGGTCTTTATGGGGTCTCTATGGGGCTCTATGGGGTCTCTATGGGTCTCTGTGGGCTCTCTATGGGGCTCTATGGGGCTCTATGGGGTCTCTATGGGCTCTCTATGGGGCTCTATGGGTCTCTATGGGTCTCTATGGGTCCCTATGGGGCTCTATGGGGTCTCTATGGGGCTCTATGGGGTCTCTATGGGCTCTCTATGGGGCTCTATGGGGCTCTCGGTACCTTCCAGCCGCAGGAGGCGCAGGGTCGGGTCGGGCCCTGTGGGGCGAAGCAGAGACACGTGAGGGGGCGGGGCCTAAGAGCAGGGGGCGGGGCCTCGGGCAGGGGGCGGGGCCTCACCCTCGGTGGGGGCCGGGCCGGGCCGGGGCCCCGCGAAGATGACGTCAACGTAGTCGAGCTGCAGGCGCTGGAGCGACCCCTGGAGGCCTGGAGGTGTGACCCATAGAGTGCCCCATAGCATCCCCTGCCCCATGGCATCCCCAGCCCCATAGAGTGCCCCATAGGATCCCCTGCCCCATAGAGTGCCCCATAGCGTCCCCTGCCCCATAGCATGCCCCATATCATCCCCTGCCCCATAGCTCTGCCCCATAGCATCCCCTGCCCCATAGCTCTGCCCCATAGCATCCCCTGCCCCATAGCGTGCCCCATAGGATCCCCTGCCCCATAGAGTGCCCCATAGCGTCCCCTGCCCCATAGAGTGCCCCATAGCATCCCCTGCCCCATAGCGTGCCCCATAGGATCCCCTGCCCCATAGAGTGCCCCATAGCATCCCCTGCCCCATAGAGTGCCCCATAACTCACCCTCCAGGACTTGCTTCCGTGAGAGGCTCCAGTCAGCCCTTGGGGGGCAGAGATGGCGTCACCCCACGGATGCCCGATAGCAACCGCCTCCTGCCCCATAGCCCCCTTCCTGCCCCATAGCCCCCCTTGTGCCCCATAGGCCCCTGCAGTGCATTGTGGGTACTCACTGCCCCCCCCAGAAGACCCTCGTGGTGATGACGTAACTGGAGCGTCTGGGGGGGGGAAGAGGAGTCAGTGCCCCATAGCACCCCATAGCGCCCCATAGCACCCACAGAACCCCATAGTGCCCCATAGAACCCATAGAACCCCATAGCGCCCCATAGCACCCCTTAGAACCCATAACACCCCATAGATCCCCATAGCACCCTAGACACCCCATAGAACCCCATAGTGACACACAGCACCCCATGGCTGCCCCATAGACACCCCCCCATCACCCCACAGACAACTCCCATCACCCCAAGCTGCCCCATAGCACCCCATAAGGACTCCCCTTACCCCATCAGCCCATAGCCCTCCCCCATAGATCCCCATCACCCTATGGTGCCCCATAGCACCCCATAGAGACCCCCCATAGGCTCCCCATCACCCCATAGACACCCCAATCACCCCAAAAGGACCCCATAGACCCCCCTTATTGCCCCCCATAGGGACCCCCCATAGACTCCCCATCACCCCATAGCACCACATAGACCCCCCTATAGCCCCCCCATAGGGACCCCATTGAAGCCCCATAGCACCCATAGGGGCCCCCCCACCTCCATCCTTTGCTCCTTAGGACCTCGCCAAGCAGCTTCTCAGCCCTATGGGGGGGGGGACGGGGACGACACCATTGGGGGCTCGTGGGGGGGGTCCATAGGGGCGATATTGGGGTGTCGTGTCCCCCCCCCCCTCCATTGGTACCTTCCTGAGGCCTCGGTGACGTCAAAGAGGGTGACCCCGCTGTCATAGGCCGCGGTCAGCACCTTGGACAGGGGCACAAGGGGCTCTACCATTGGGGGCTATGGGGGGGGGTGGTACCATTGGGGGCTATGGGGGGGGTGGTACCATTGCGGGCTATGGGGGGTGGTACCATTGGGGGTTATGGGGGGGGGTGGTACCATTGGGGGCTATGGGGGGGGTGGTACCATTGCGGGCTATGGGGGGTGGTGCCATTGGGGGTTATGGGGGGGGGTGGTACCATTGGGGGCTATGGGCGGGTGGTACCATTGGGGGCTATGGGGGGGGGTGGTACCATTGGGGGCTATGGGCGGGTGGTACCACTGGGGGTTATGGGGGGTGGTACCATTGGGGGTTATGGGGGGGTGGTAACACTGGGGGCTATGGGGGGGGGTGGTACCATTGGGGGCTATGGGGGGTGGTACCATTGGGGGTTAGGGGGGGGGTGGTACCATTGAGGGTTATGGGGGGTGGTACCATTGGGGGCTATGGGGGGGGGTGGTACCATTGGGGGCTATGGGGGGGGTGGTACCATTGCGGGCTATGGGGGGGGGTGGTACCATTGGGGGCTATGGGGGGGGTGGTACCATTGCGGGCTATGGGGGGGGTGGTACCATTGCGGGCTATGGGGGGGGGTGGTACCATTGGGGGCTATGGGGGGGGTGGTACCATTGCGGGCTATGGGGGGGGGTGGTACCATTGGGGGCTATGGGGGGGGTGGTACCATTGCGGGCTATGGGCGGGTGGTACCATTGGGGGCTATGGGGGGGGGGTCTCACCTCATCGGAGATCCCAGCCCCGCATGTCCCCTGCGTGCCTGTGTGGGTCAACGCCATTGACAGACATTGAGACCCCCATTGAACCCCATTGACTTCCCCACTGACCCACATTGACCCCCCCATTGACCCACATTGAGACCCCCATTGAGACCCCCCCATTGACCCCCATTGAGACCCCCACTGAGACCCCCATTATGACCCCCACTGACCCTTATTGATCCCCCATTGACCTCCTTGACACTGTGATGCTCCAATTGACCCCATGGACCCCTCTCACTGACTTCATTGACCCCCCCATTGACCCACCCTGACCACATTCCCCCCATTGCCCCCATTCCCCCCATTACCCCATTACCCCCATTCCCCCCATTGCCCCCATTCCCCCCATTCCCCCATTACCCCCATTGCCCCATTGCCCCCATTACCCCCATTGCCCCCATTGCCCCCATCACCCCCATTACCCCCATTCCCCCCATTGCCCCCATTACCCCCATTGCCCCCATCACCCCCATTACCCCCATTGCCCCATTACCCCATTCCCCCCATTCCCCCCATTGCCCCCCATTGCCCCCCATAGCCCCCCATTGCTCCCCATTGCCCCCATTGCCCCCATTCCCCCCATTCCCCCCATTGCCCCCATTACCCCCATTGCCCCCCATAGCCCCCCATTGCCCCCATTGCCCCCATTGCCCCCATTCCCCCCATTGCTCCCCATTGACCCCATTGCCCCCATTGCCCCCCATTACCCCCATTGCCCCCATTGCCCCCATTGCCCCCCATAGCCCCCCATTACCCCCATTGCCCCCATTGCCCCCATTGCCCCCATTACCCCCATTGCCCCCATTACCCCCATTACCACATTGCCCCCATTGCCCCCATTGCCCCCATTGCCCCCATTGCCCCCATTCCCCCCATTGCCCCCATTACCCCCATTGCCCCCATTACCCCCATTACCCCATTACCCCCATTGCCCCCATTGCCCCCATTCCCCCCATTACCCCCATTGCCCCCATTACCCCCATTGCCCCCATTACCCCCATTACCCCATTACCCCCATTGCCCCCATTGCCCCCATTCCCCCCATTACCCCATTACCCCCATTGCCCCCATTACCCCCATTACCCCATTACCCCCATTGCCTCCATTACCCCCATTGCCCCCATTACCCCATTGCCCCCATTACCCCATTGCCCCCATTGCCTCCATTACCCCCATTGTCCCCATTGCCCCCATTGCCCCCATTACCCCATTGCCCCCATTGCCCCCATTGCCCCCATTGCCCCCATTACCCCCATTGTCCCCATTACCCCCATTGCCCCCATTACCCCATTGCCCCCATTGCCCCCATTGCCCCTTACCCAGCCCCAGGCACGAGACCCGCAGCCCGGACCGGCCCAATGTCCTTGACAGGGGGAGGAAGGGGGGGGAAGAGAGGGAGGTCACGTGGGGTCACTCGGGGGTGTGCCCCCCCCACTCCCAAAGAACCCGGATGTTGGGGTCCCGTCCCCCTTAGGGACCCCCATAAGGCCTCAGCCCCCCCTCAGAGTACCCGGATGTTGGGGTCCCCCCCAAAGGACCCGGATATTGGGGTCCCCCCCCCAAATACCCGGATGTTGGGGTCCCCCCCCATAGGGACCCCCATATAAGGCCTCAGCCCCCCCCAAAGGACCCGGATATTGGGGTCCCCCTCAAAAGGACCCGGATATTGGGGTCCCCCCCCCAAAGTACCCGGATATTGGGGTCCCCCTCAAAAGGACCCGGATACTGGGGTCCCCCCCCCAAAGTACCCGGATATTGGGGTCCCCCTCAAAAGGACCCGGATATTGGGATCCCCCCCCCCCCCCCCCCATAGAGACCCCCATAAGGCCTCAGCCCCCCCCCTCAGAGTACCCGGATGTTGATGTCCCGTTCCCCCCCCCCCCCCCAGAGTACCCGGATGTCCCCGCCATGTACCGGTACTTCATGCCAGGCCCCAGGCCCGCTCCGGGGGGGTCCCTCCTCTCCTCCGCCGCTGCCCCCCCCCCGCTCCCTCCGTCCCCCCCCCATCCCCTTCCCCGCTGCCCCCCTTTCCCCCCCCCGCCTCCCCGGGGCCCCCCCCGCACGCTCTGCTCGGTGCAGGCGATCGAGACCTGCATGGGGGGGCGCCTGAGGGAAAGGAAGGAACCAAAGCGGGGCCAAGGGGGGGGGGGGGGGGGAAGGAAGAAACCAAGGTTTGGGGGGGGGGGGGCGCTGGGACCCGGGAGCTGCGCAGGGCACGGGGCGGGGGGGACACGACCTTGGAGGCCGCGGGAAAGAGGCCGTGCCCCCCGGTGGTGACGTCAGGGGGTTATTTGCATACGCGGCTCCGCCCCCCCCGGGCGTCATTGCCCGCTGCTGGGTTCATTTGCATACGGGGCTCTGCCCCCCCCGACATCGTTGCACACTGAGGGGTTCATTTACATACGGGGCTCCGCCCCCCCACAGGCATCATTGCACACCAAGGGGTTCATTTGCATCTGGGGCTTCGCCCCTCACGGGCATCGTTGCCCACTGCTGGGTTCATTTGCATACTGGGCTCCACCCCCCCTCAAGGGCATCATTGCCTGCTGCTGAGTTCATTTGCATACGAGGCTCCACCCCCCCTCACGGGCGTCGTTGCTTGCTGCTGGGTTCATTTGCATACGGGGCTCCGCCCCCCATGGGCGTCGTTGCACACCAAGGGGTTCATTTGCATACGGGGTTCTGCCCCCCATGGGAGTTGTTGCCCACTGCTGGGTTCATTTGCATACGGGGCTCCGCCTCCCCACGGGCATCATTGCACACCAAGGGGTTCATTTGCATATGGGGCTTCGCCCCTCACGGGCGTCGTTGTCCACTGCTGGGTTCATTTGCATACGAGGCTCCACCCCCCCGGGCGTCATTGTCTGCCGCTGAGTTCATTTGCATACGAGGCTCCACCCCTCCACGGGCGTCGTTGCTTGCTGCTGGGTTCATTTGCATACGGGGCTCCGCCCCCCATGGGCGTCGTTGTACACCGAGGGCTCATTTGCATACAGAGCTCCGCCCCTCCATCACGGGCGTCATTGCCCACTGCTGGGTTCATTTGCATACTGGGCTCCACCCCCCCTCAAGGGCATCATTGCCTGCCGCTGAGTTCATTTGCATACGAGTCTCCACCCCCCCTCACGGGCGGCGTTGCTTGCTGCTGGGTTCATTTGCATACGAGGCTCCGCCCCCATGGGCGTCATTGCCTGCCGCTGACTTCATTTGCATACGGGGCTCCGCCCCCCCGGCATCGTTGCCCACTGCTGGGTTCATTTGCATACGAGACTCCGCCATTGAGGTGTCATGGCTGCCTCCATGGGTGTTACGGGCACCATTGGGGTGTCATGGCCGCCTCCATGGCCGCCACTGTGGTGTCATGGCCGCCCCTATGGCCTCCATTGTGGTGTCATGGCCGCCTCCATGGGTGTCATGGCTGCCTCCGTGTCATACCGCCATTGGGGTGTCATGGCTGCCTCCATGGGTGTTACGGGCACCATTGTGGTGTCATGGCCGCCCCCATGGCCTCCATTGTGGTGTCATGGCCGCCTCCATGGGTGTCATGGCCGCCTCCATGGGTGTCATGGCCGCTCCCATCACAATCCCCCCCCCCTGGCTCCGCAATGGATTAACCCGCTCCCCCCCCTCCCCTTGGCCAGGTCCGGGCCAAGGTCGCGGCTCTTAAAGGGCCCGCGCTATAATTAGCGGCGGCTCAAGCGGCTCAGCCTAAGCCGCTTCCCCCCCCCGCCCCCCCAGGGCAGCGCGGGAAGGGAGGGGGAACCCCCCCCAATGACCTCAATGGAACCTTCCTATTCCCATGGGAAACCCCCATCCCTATGGGACCCCCCCCCATTTCCCCTATGGGTTCCCCCCCCCCCCATAGCACCCCCCCATTGGATCCCCCCACTTCAGGTGTCCCCACCCCACCCCATAAGACCCCCCCAATGGGAACCCCGCCCCATAGAACCCCCCCAGTGGGACCTTCCCCACCCTTAGGACCCCCCCATAGCACCCCATAATGGGACCTTCCCCATAGAACCCCTTTAAGACCCCCCCCAAAGACTCCCCCAATGGGACCCCCCCATTGTGTCCCCCCCATAGCACCCCCATAATGGGACCCCCCCTTTGCCCCCCCCACCCCATAGGACTCCCCCCATAGCACCCCCATAATGGGACCCCCCCATTGCCCCCCCACCCCATAAGACCCCCCCCATAGCACCCCCATAATGGGACCCCCCCATTGTCCCCCCCACCCCATAAGACCCCCCCATAGCACCCCCATAATGGGAACCCCCTATTGCCCCCCCCCAGGACCCCCCCCATAGCACCCCCATAATGGGAACCCCCTATTGCCCCCCCCCAGGACCCCCCCCATAGCACCCCCATAATGGGAACCCCCTATTGCCCCCCCCCAGGACCCCCCCCCTTAGCACCCTCATAATGGTACCCCCCATTGCCCCCCCCTCCCATTGGCCCTCACCGGTAGCTCCTGTCCCGGGATTGGTCCCGCCCGGGATTAAACCAAATCCCTTGGGATACGGGGGGGGGAATGGACCCCCCGTGACCTCTCCCGTGACCTCCCCTTGCCCCCCCCCATGGATCCCAATTGTCCCAGTTCCAAACTGGTCCCAAACTGGATCAAGGCCCATCCCCCCCCCCCCTTAATCCCCCCCCTTTTCCGCGTTCCCGCGCGCGCGCTCCCGTCTCCCTGGGAACGGCTCTTCCCGATGCGAACCGGAGGCCAAAACCGCCCCCCCCCCTTCTATGGGGTCAATGGAAGGGTCCGGATCGATGGGTGCCCCCTGTAGGGGTCAATGGAGGGGTCCATTGGGGGGCAATGGGGGGGTCAATGGGGGGGCAATGGGGGGTGAATGGGGGGGCAATGGGGGGTCAGTGGGGGTTGGCAATGGGGGGGGTCAATGGGGGGGTGAATGGGGGGTTCAAGGGGGGGGGCCGGACCCATTGGTGTCTCCCTATGGGTCAATGGGGGGGCTCAATGGGGAGGGTCAATGGGGGCCAATGGGGGGGGCAATGGGGGGGTCAATGGGCGGCAATGGGGATGTCAATGGGGGGGTCAATGGGGGGCAATGGGGGGCAATGGAGGGGCAATGTGGGGGCAACCGGGGGTCAATGGGGGGCAATGCAGGGGCAATGGGGAGGGGCAATGAGGGGGTCAAGGGGGGTCAATGGGGGCTTAATGGGGGGCATCCGGACCCACTGGTGCCTTCCCATGGGTCAATGGGGGCGTCAATGGGGAGGTCAATGGGGGGGGTCCGGACCCATTGGTGCCTCCCCATGGGTCAATGACCGGATCAATGGGGGGGAGGGGGGTGCCAGTGGGGCAGGTCCGGACCAATGGGTGCCCCCCCCCCGCTAGGCCACGCCCCTTCTTTGGCTCCGCCCCCTCCCCATTCCCAGTGCTCCCCGTTCCCCCCCCCCTTTCCCCCCATTATCCCCTGCGCGGCCCTTTAAGAACACCCCCCCCCCCCCCCCGCGCCCCAATTCTCTCAATGAGCCACGCTGGGAACCGCCGCGGGGAACGCCCCGCCCTTTAACCACCATATAAGGCGCTCCATTAGCATAAGGGGCGTGGCTTAGCAGAGGTGGGCGTGGCTCCGAGCCTATACAAAGCCGCGCAGCCGCCCCAGCGGTGGGGGAGTCGCGGGTTCGAATCCCGCCGCGGACCGAGATCGGGAGGGTTGCGATAGGGGCATAAGGGGGTGTCGCGATATCGGGGGCTATCGCGATAGGGGGGGAGGGAGAGTTACGACAGGCCCCCCCCCGACGATATGGCTCGCGATAAGGAGAAGCGGAGCTGCGGGCAGGTATGGGCCGCATGGAAGTTGTTCGTATGGGACCCCCGCACCCGGCAGCTCCTGGGTAGGACGGGGAGCAGTTGGGGTAAGTTTGGGGGTGCTGCCCCCCCCCCCTTCCGCTTCCATTATGGGGGGGGGCAACACCATAGGGGGGTTCTATACGGCTCTTATATAGGGTGCATGTGGAGTCGTCTCCTATAGGGGTACGTAGGGGGGGGCACCCCAATAATAACCCCCAATATGGGGGTGCCCCCCACACTAACCCCCAATATACGGGGTCCCCCACTCCTTATGGGTGCGATTGAGAGGGTGCAACCCCCCCTCTATGGGTGCAGTGGGGGACCCCCCCTTTAACGTATAGAGGAGTTGGGGGGGGGGGCATAAGACCCATAGGGGGGAGTCCCCTCCGTATAGATACAGCGAGAGGGGGGTCTATAGGGGCCCCCCTATAGGGGTTGTATCGAGACCCCCCTCTATGGGGATTACACAGGGACCCCCCCCAATGGGTTACAACGAGCAGAGCCCCCCCCTTTTAATGCTGGGCACCCAAAGTTGGGGGGGGGGGGGTAACTTATACAGCCCCCCCCCATATAGATGCGATAGGAAGGGGGGTACCTAAATCCCCCCCCCATTTGGGGGTGCAAAGTGGTTCTGCCCGTAGAGCCCCCCCCCATAGACCACAATGGGAACAGGGGGGTCCCAATGTGTGCAATGGGGGTGGGGGGGGGAGGAAGGAGATGGGTGCCCCCCCCCCCCCCCATCTGTTGCCTCGTGCCTGCGAAAGTAGGTCATGGGCAGGGTGGGGGATGGGACCAATGGGGACCCCCCATGGGGGGGGGTTAGGACCAGATGGGGCCCCCCCCCGTGCTTCGGGACCCCCCCATTGGTGCTTGCGGACCCGGCCCCCCCCCCCCCCCCCCCCCCCGCAGCAGGGACAGATGGTTCGGCCCGGGATTTAAGTGTCTGGGCAGGGATTTGGGGGGGTTTAAAGGGGTTACGGGGGGGGGGGGGGGGTGACGTCATCGGGGCGGTTTTGAGTGGATTTGGGGCGGTTTTGGGTCATATTTGATGCCATTGGGGCAGTTTTGGGGGTGTTTGATGTCCTCGGGGCAGTTTTGGGTGGATTTGGGGCAGTTTTGGGTGGATTTGGGGCCGTTTTGGGTCATATTTGATGCTATTGGGGCAGTTTTGGGGGTGTTTGATGTCCTCGGGGCAGTTTTGGGTGGATTTGGGGTGGGTTTGGGTGGATTTGGGGCAGTTTTGGGTGGATTTGGGGCCGTTTTGGGTCATATTTGATGCTATTGGGCAGTTTTGGGGGTGTTTGATGTCCTCGGGGCAGTTTTGGGTGGATTTGGGGTGGGTTTGGGTGGATTTGGGGCAGTTTTGGGTGGATTTGGGGCCGTTTTGGGTCATATTTGATGCTATTGGGGCAGTTTTGGGGGTGTTTGATGTCCTCGGGGCAGTTTTGGGTGGATTTGGGGTGGGTTTGGGTGGATTTTGGGGCAGTTTTGGGTGGATTTGGGGCCGTTTTGGGTCATATTTGATGCTATTGGGGCAGTTTTGGGGTGTTTGATGTCCTCGGGGCAGTTTGGGGTGGATTTGGGGCAGTTTTGGGTGGATTTGGGGCAGTTTGGGGTGGATTTGGGGCGGTTTTGGAGGTGTTTGATGTCCTCGGGGCAGTTTTGGGTGGATTTGGGGCAGTTTTGGGTGGATTTGGGGCAGTTTGGGGTGGATTTGGGGCGGTTTTGGAGGTGTTTGATGTCCTCGGGGCAGTTTTGGGTGGATTTGGGGCAGTTTTGGGTGGATTTGGGGCAGTTTGGGGTGGATTTGGGGCAGTTTTGGGTGGATTTGTGGCGGTTTTGGAGGTGTTTGATGTCCTCGGGGCAGTTTTGGGTGGATTTGGGGCAGTTTTGGGTGGATTTGGGGCGGTTTTGGGTGGATTTGGGGCCGTTTTGGGTCATATTTGATGCCATTGGGGCAGTTTTGGGGTGTTTGATGTCCTCGGGGCAGTTTTGGGTGGATTTGGGGCAGTTTTGGGGGTGTTTGATGTCCTCGGGGCAGTTTTGGGTGGATTTGGGGCAGTTTTGGGTGGATTTGGGGCGGTTTTGGAGGTGTTTGATGTCCTCGGGGCAGTTTGGGGTGGATTTGGGGCAGTTTGGGGTGGATTTGGGGCAGTTTTGGGTGGATTTGGGGCAGTTTTGGGTGGATTTGTGGCGGTTTTGGAGGTGTTTGATGTCCTCGGGGCAGTTTTGGGTGGATTTGGGGCAGTTTTGGGTGGATTTGGGGCGGTTTTGGGTGGATTTGGGGCCGTTTTGGGTCATATTTGATGCCATTGGGGCAGTTTTGGGGTGTTTGATGTCCTCGGGGCAGTTTTGGGTGGATTTGGGGCAGTTTTGGGGGTGTTTGATGTCCTCGGGGCAGTTTTGGGTGGATTTGGGGCAGTTTTGGGTGGATTTGGGGCAGTTTTGGGGGTGTTTGATGTCCTCGGGGCAGTTTGGGGTGGATTTGGGGCAGTTTTGGGTGGATTTGGGGCAGTTTTGGGTGGATTTGGGGCGGTTTTGGAGGTGTTTGATGTCCTCGGGGCAGTTTGGGGTGGATTTGGGGCAGTTTTGGGTGGATTTGGGGCGGTTTTGGGTGGATTTGGGGCCGTTTTGGGTCATATTTGATGCCATTGGGGCAGTTTTGGGGTGTTTGATGTCCTCGGGGCAGTTTTGGGTGGATTTGGGGCAGTTTTGGGGGTGTTTGATGTCCTCGGGGCAGTTTTGGGTGGATTTGGGGCAGTTTTGGGTGGATTTGGGGCAGTTTTGGGGGTGTTTGATGTCCTCGGGGCAGTTTGGGGTGGATTTGGGGCAGTTTTGAGTGGATTTGGGGCAGTTTTGGGGGTGTTTGATGTCCTCGGGGCAGTTTGGGGTGGATTTGGGGCAGTTTTGGGTGGATTTGGGGCAGTTTTGGGTGGATTTGGGGCGGTTTTGGAGGTGTTTGATGTCCTCGGGGCAGTTTTGGGTGGATTTGGGGCAGTTTGGGGGCTCTTTGGTGCCTTTGGGGCAGGTTTGGGGGGCATT
>NW_027664219.1:0-36000 GCF_963264785.1 Psittacula echo | reverse complement strand
CAGGATGCTTGGTTGTTATTAAGATCAATCTGTGGTTGAAGGCAACTTAAAAGCACTGCAAGTGGAAGCAGTGGTCAAATGGGAAAGGACTCTTAGTGGCTCTGGACTAAGCTAGAAAGAGCTGAGAACTTCCAACTGTATCAATACTCTTCCCATTTTCAGTCATCCGTAGAATACTTTATACGCCAAAGGAAAAATGTCAGCAGTGTTATACTAGGAAATAAAGAACACAGACAAAATGATTTTTGATGAGAAAATGAACATGAGCCAGCTGTGTGCAGTCGCTTGGGGTATTGTGTGCAGTTCTGGTGTCCTCAACATCAAAAGGACATGGAACTGTTGGAGCAAGTCCAGAGGAGGGCCACAAGGATGATCAGGGGACTGGAGCACCTCCCATATGAAGACAGGCCGAGAAAGTTGGGGCTGTTCAGCCTGGAGAAGAGAAGGCTGCGTGGAGACCTCATAGCAGCCTTCCAGTATCTAAAGGAGGCCTATTAATATGCTGGAGAGGGCCTCTCCACTAGGGACTGTAGAGATAGGACAAGGGGTAACATGCTCAAACATAAACAGAGGAAGTTTAGATTGGATATAAGGAAGAAGTTCTTGACTGTAAGGGTGGTGAGGCACTGGAAGAGGTTGCCCAGGGAAGTCGTGAATGCTCCATCCCTGGCAGTGTTCAAGGCCATTTTGGATAGAGCCTTGGGTGACAGGGTTTAGTGTGAGCTGTCCCTGCCCATAGCAGGGGGGTTGGAACTAGATGGTCTTAAGGTCCTTTTCAACCCTAACTAGTCTATGATTCTACAATTCTAAGGCCATGCCGAGCCTCTCTTGTGCAGCCCAGACTCATCCGAGTCAGAAGTACAAATAGTGAACTTTACAATCAAGTTGGAATTTATCTGATATCCCTTGTGATTATCAGAGCTGGACAAAGCACTGCTTCAGAGCAAACCTGACTCCCATCCAACCTGGCCTTGAACACTGCGAAGGATGGGGCAGCCACAGCTTCTCTGCTGGTTAGGGTTCTCTGCTGGGTTAGGCTTAGGGTTAGGGTTAGGGTTTTAGGGGGTTAGGGCGTTAGGGGGTTAGGGTGTTAGGGGGTTAGGGGGTTAGGGGGTTAGGGGGTTAGGGTTAGGGTTTTATGGGGTTAGGGTTTTAGGGGGTTAGGGGGTTAGAATTTTATGGGGTTAGGGTTTTATGGGGTTAGGGTTTTAGAGTTTTAGGGTTTTAGGGTTTTAGGGTTTTAGGGTTTAGGGGTTAGGGGTTAGGGTTAGGGTTAGGGTTAGGGGTTAGGGTTAGGGGTTAGGGTTAGGGTTAGCGTTAGGGTTAGGTTTAGGGTTAGGTTCAGGTTATATTTGTCTCTATTCCTAAAGTCACCATTAGGATTAGGGTTAGGGTTAGGGTTAGGGTTAGGTTATATTTGTCTCTATTCCTTAAGTCACCATTGTAGCGTTTAGTTATAAAGTACCTAAGATACAAACCAACACAACTGCAGTATTCAGCGTATGAAGCTTCTCTATCGATTTATGGTTTCTAAACACAATCACCTACTGGAACAGTACCTAAAATACAGAACAGCAAAGTGACAAAATTTTAACATATGTACAAAGGCTTTCTTTGCAAACTACAAACTTTTCAAAAATAATCACTGCTAGAACGGTTTCAGAAATTTTCACCCTCCTGTAAATCTGTCACTGGGAGCTCAGCACAAGGGGACAGTCAAGGCCCACGCAAGCCCACTGGGCACTGCGGAAGGCAGGAGGGCTGATGGCAGGTTCTAGTGATCCCTGTGCCAGGCATTCCAGAAGTCACAGAAATTTCTAAACTGAAAAGTAAGAAAAAGAAATTCAAAATAACTTTTATCCGTTGCCCTTTGCAATCGTCCTGCACTCAGAATCCTAAAATGTGCTGTGCAATCTGCAAGGCTTGACAAATCCCAAAGGTTTTCATGAGCCCCATGGTGTATTTGGATTGAGTCCACGAAGCTCAGGTGCTGAGAGGAGACTGAGGACTGAGGAAAGGTGAGACTGACAGGTCTGTAATTCCCTGGCTCATCCATTTTCCCCTTCTTGAAAAATGGGGTCATATTTCCCTTTCTCCAGTCATCAGGAACTTCACCTGAGTGCCATGATTTTTCAAATATGATGGCCAGTGTCTTAGCAACTTCATTTGCCAGCTCCTTCAGGACCCGCAGATGGATGTCCAGGTCCCATGGACTTGTGTACGTTTAGGTTTTTAAGATGGTCTCAAACCAGATCCTCTCCTACAGTGGGCCTAGGGTCTTTATTCTCACATTCCCTGTGTCAGCATTCCAAGACTTGGGTGGTGCGGTCAGAGCCTTTGCCAGTGAAGACAGAGGCAAAGAAGTCATTAAGAACCTCAGCCGTCTGCAAATCTAGGGTAGCCAGTTCTCTTGATAGTTTCTGGAGGGGGCCTACGTTGTCCCTACCCTATCTTTCATTTGCAATGTAACTATAGAATCCCTTCCTGTTGTCTTTCACACCCCTAGCCAAGTTTAATTCTAACTGGGCCTTAGCTTTCCTAACCTGGTCCATAGCTTCTCAGACAACATGCCTGTATTCTTCCCAGACTGCCTGTCCTTGCTTCCACCTTTTATAAGCCTTTTTCTTCCTTCCAAGTTTCCTCAGCAGCTCCTTATCCATCCAGTCAGGTCTCCTGGCCGTCCTGCTGCACTTCCTTCTAGTTGCGATGCAATACTCTTGAGCTTGTAGTAGGAGATCCTTGAATAGCAACCAACAACCTTGGGCTCCCCTGCCCTCTAGGGCTATATCCCATGGAACCTTACTAAGCAGGTTCCTGAAGAGGCCAAAGTCTGCTCTCTTGAAGTCCAGGGCAGTGAGCTCGCTGCACGCTCTTCTCACTGTGCTGAGGATCTCAAATTCGACCATCTCATGATGGCTGCAACCAAGGCTGCTCTGGAGTGTCACATTTCCAATGAGCCCTTCCCTGTTGGTGAGCATGAGGTCTGGCATGGCACCCCTCCTTGTCGGCTCCTCTATTACTTGCAGAAGGAAGTTATCTTCCACACAATCGAGGAACCTCCTGGATTGCTTGTGCTGGGCCGTACCATTGCTCCAACAGATGTCAGGGTGGTTGAAGTCCCCCATGAGAACAAGGGCCTGCGAGCGTGAGGCTCTTCCTATCTGTCTGTAGAGTGCTTCATCCACAGAGTCCTCTTGATCAGGTGATCTGTAGCAGATGCCCACAGTAATGTCTCCCATGGCTGTTCTCCCTTTAAACCTGACCCATCAACTCTCTGTTGACTGCTCACCTGTCCTCAGACAGAGTTGCATGCTCTGAAGCCATCACAAAGCCCTGGCGGTCGCTGTGGAGACACCCATTGTGACGGGGCCCCCACGCTGAGCGTGGGCTATTGAAGGAGCCAGAGCCCTGCAGTAACCAGTGCAGAGGAGACCCCTCCCTCGGGAGGCTGCATTTCCCGTGGCTGCCCTGCGCATCCAGGTACATGTTCTTTGACTTTGCAATCCTGTTTTAGTGTTGCCTTGAAACACATTGTGGGTGCGTGCTCTAAAGGGAGGAGAAGCTGTCAGGAGATGTGCTGGTGCCATCGCAGCTGTAGGAGCAGGGGCTGGGTGAGGAGGAGGCGCTGGGCTTGTTCCTGTGCTTGGAGCTGAGCTCTGCCTGCAGAGGTGCTGGGGGCGAAGCAGGAGCCTTCTGTGTGCAGGAGCTGCTGGTGTCAGAGGTGCTGAGAAGGTGTCAGGGCAGGAGAACTTCTACCTCCCAGTCAGAGCCTGCTGCCTCGGACAGTCCATGGGATCTGTCAGGGGGACTCCCTTGGTTTCTCTGTGTAGATAAGGAGGAGGATGATGTTCTGCAGAGCAGGGCTTCACTATGCACTGTGCGATGGCCAGTGTAAGGCAGGCCTTTGTCCCGGGGCTGGCTGCAGGCTGTGACTGTGGGTGTGCAGCGAGGGGTGCCCATCTCTGTCCTTGCGAGCAGGGTCGCTGCAGCCTAGGGGCTGTGTGCAGGGGCAGGAGCTCTGCCTCCTGCCAGGGTCAGCACTCAGCTATGAGGATGAAAGGCACGGACCCAGAGGTATTTGCCAAGCACATCTGTGTTTGCCTTGCAATTACATGAGGCGAAAGGTCTATCAACATCCTCTTTCCAGTTCCGACGTCCTTGTTCCTTGCCAGTTCCAACATCTTCCGAGTACCAGTCAGGGACGGGTCACTCCTCATTGCCTGCTGTAGTTCCTCCTTCCCATGGTCTCTGACAGTTTCGATGCATTCCAACCCCCACACTCAGCCTGCCCGGGAGCTCCCCACAGTGCTGGGGGAGAAGCTCGGGGGGAAGGAACAACACCTGGCAGGAAAGGAAAGGAAAGGAAAGGAAAAGCGTTCTTGTGCACTGGAGAAGGTGCTGTGTGAGTCAGGGCTGCTCAGAGCTCCACATCACTCTGAGTTCAGAGGGTCCTTCTGAAAGACACTGAGGCAGCATTTGCCTTCAAAGGAAGGATTCTGAGCTCTGATGTTTTCCACTCTTGGTGGGCAGGTTGGGCAGTGGGAGCTGGGAATTTCCTTCTCTGCTTTGGAGAAGGCAGCGAGAGTCTTGTCAGGACTTGTGTGAGCTTCTCCTGAGACCCTGCACGGGCAGAGATGCTCCTGGGCAGAGCCCTGCTGCCGGGAGGGGTGTGCAGGGCAGAGCTGAGCACACAGCCCATGGGATGGGCTCTGGGAGCACTGAGAGGGAGCAGAGCTGGGCCCAGAGCAGCAGCTCCTGGCAGGGACAGCTCCAGGCGGCAGAGACATGGGCAGGGAGTGGGGGGAAAGTGCAGCCCAGGCCTGGGGAGGGTGCGTTCAGGCAGCTCTCTTGGTGTCTGGCACTGGAGGTGGCTGCTGGCCATGCTCTGCTGGGCACAGTCCTTTGCTTCTCCCCATGAGACCTCCGTCATCTGCTCTTTGAATCATTGCTCCCCTGCTCTCAGCACAGGATGCTTGGTTGTTATTAAGATCAATCTGTGGTTGAAGGCAACTTAAAAGCACTGCAAGTGGAAGCAGTGGTCAAATGGGAAAGGACTCTTAGTGGCTCTGGACTAAGCTAGAAAGAGCTGAGAACTTCCAACTGTATCAATACTCTTCCCATTTTCAGTCATCCGTAGAATACTTTATACGCCAAAGGAAAAATGTCAGCAGTGTTATACTAGGAAATAAAGAACACAGACAAAATGATTTTTGATGAGAAAATGAACATGAGCCAGCTGTGTGCAGTCGCTTGGGGTATTGTGTGCAGTTCTGGTGTCCTCAACATCAAAAGGACATGGAACTGTTGGAGCAAGTCCAGAGGAGGGCCACAAGGATGATCAGGGGACTGGAGCACCTCCCATATGAAGACAGGCCGAGAAAGTTGGGGCTGTTCAGCCTGGAGAAGAGAAGGCTGCGTGGAGACCTCATAGCAGCCTTCCAGTATCTAAAGGAGGCCTATTAATATGCTGGAGAGGGCCTCTTCACTAGGGACTGTAGAGATAGGACAAGGGGTAACATGCTCAAACAGAAACAGAGGAAGTTTAGATTGGATATAAGGAAGAAGTTCTTGACTGTAAGGGTGGTGAGGCACTGGAAGAGGTTGCCCAGGGAAGTCGTGAATGCTCCATCCCTGGCAGTGTTCAAGGCCATTTTGGATAGAGCCTTGGGTGACAGGGTTTAGTGTGAGCTGTCCCTGCCCATAGCAGGGGGGTTGGAACTAGATGGTCTTAAGGTCCTTTTCAACCCTAACTAGTCTATGATTCTACAATTCTAAGGCCATGCCGAGCCTCTCTTGTGCAGCCCAGACTCATCCGAGTCAGAAGTACAAATAGTGAACTTTACAATCAAGTTGGAATTTATCTGATATCCCTTGTGATTATCAGAGCTGGACAAAGCACAGCTTCAGAGCAAACCTGACTCCCATCCAACATGGCCTTGAACACTGCGAAGGATGGGGCAGCCACAGCTTCTCTGCTGGTTAGGGTTCTCTGCTGGGTTAGGCTTAGGGTTAGGGTTAGGGTTTTAGGGGGTTAGGGTGTTAGGGGGTTAGGGTCTTAGGGTGTTAGGGGGTTAGGGGGTTAGGGGGTTAGGGTTAGGGTTTTATGGGGTTAGGGTTTTATGGGGTTAGGGGGTTAGGGTTTTATGGGGTTAGGGTTTTATGGGGTTAGGGTTTTAGAGTTTTAGGGTTTTAGGTTTTAGGGTTTTAGGGTTTTAGGGTTTAGGGGTTAGGGGTTAGGGTTAGGGTTAGGGTTAGGGTTAGGTGTTAGGGTTAGGGTTTAGGGTTAGTGTTAGCGTTAGGGTTAGCGTTAGGGTTAGGTTATATTTGTCTCTATTCCTAAAGTCACCATTAGGGTTAGGGTTAAGGTTAGGGTTAGGGTTAGGTTTAGGGTTAGGGTTAGGTTATATTTGTCTCTATTCCTAAAGTCACCATTAGGGTTTGGGTTAGGGTTTGGGTTAGGTTTAGGATTAGGGTTAGGTTATATTTGTCTCTATTCCTTAAGTCACCATTGTAGCGTTTAGTTATAAAGTACCTAAGATACAAACCAACACAACTGCAGTATTCAGCGTATGAAGCTTCTCTATTGATTTATGATTTCTAAACACAATCACCTACTGGAACAGTACCTAAAATACAGAACAGCAAAGTGACCAAATTTTAACATATGTACAAAGGCTTTCTTTGCAAACTACAAACTTTTCAAAAATAATCACTGCTCGAACGGTTTCAGAAATTTTCACCCTCCTGTAAATCTGTCACTGGGAGCTCAGCACAAGGGGACAGTCAAGGCCCACGCAAGCCCACTGGGCACTGCGGAAGGCAGGAGGGCTGATGGCAGGTTCTAGTGATCCCTGTGCCAGGCATTCCAGAAGTCACAGAAATTTCTAAACTGAAAAGTAAGAAAAAGAAATTCAAAATAACTTTTATCCGTTGCCCTTTGCAATCGTCCTGCACTCAGAATCCTAAAATGTGCTGTGCAATCTGCAAGGCTTGACAAATCCCAAAGGTTTTCATGAGCCCCATGGTGTATTTGGATTGAGTCCACGAAGCTCAGGTGCTGAGAGGAGACTGAGGACTGAGGAAAGGTGAGACTGACTGGTCTGTAATTCCCTGGCTCATCCATTTTCCCCTTCTTGAAAAATGGGGTCATATTTCCCTTTCTCCAGTCATCAGGAACTTCACCTGAGTGCCATGATTTTTCAAATATGATGGCCAGTGTCTTAGCAACTTCATTTGCCAGCTCCTTCAGGACCCGCAGATGGATGTCCAGGTCCCATGGACTTGTGTACGTTTAGGTTTTTAAGATGGTCTCAAACCAGATCCTCTCCTACAGTGGGCCTAGGGTCTTTATTCTCACATTCCCTGTGTCAGCATTCCAAGACTTGGGTGGTGCGGTCAGAGCCTTTGCCAGTGAAGACAGAGGCAAAGAAGTCATTAAGAACCTCAGCCGTCTGCAAATCTAGGGTAGCCAGTTCTCTTGATAGTTTCTGGAGGGGGCCTACGTTGTCCCTACCCTATCTTTCATTTGCAATGTAACTATAGAATCCCTTCCTGTTGTCTTTCACACCCCTAGCCAAGTTTAATTCTAACTGGGCCTTAGCTTTCCTAACCTGGTCCATAGCTTCTCAGACAACATGCCTGTATTCTTCCCAGACTGCCTGTCCTTGCTTCCACCTTTTATAAGCCTTTTTTTTCCTTCCAAGTTTCCTCAGCAGCTCCTTATCCATCCAGTCAGGTCTCCTGGCCGTCCTGCTGCACTTCCTTCTAGTTGCGATGCAATACTCTTGAGCTTGTAGTAGGAGATCCTTGAATAGCAACCAACAACCTTGGGCTTCCCTGCCCTCTAGGGCTATATCCCATGGAACCTTACTAAGCAGGTTCCTGAAGAGGCCAAAGTCTGCTCTCTTGAAGTCCAGGGCAGTGAGCTCGCTGCACGCTCTTCTCACTGTGCTGAGGATCTCAAATTCGACCATCTCATGATGGCTGCAACCAAGGCTGCTCTGGAGTGTCACATTTCCAATGAGCCCTTCCCTGTTGGTGAGCATGAGGTCTGGCATGGCACCCCTCCTTGTCGGCTCCTCTATTACTTGCAGAAGGAAGTTATCTTCCACACAATCGAGGAACCTCCTGGATTGCTTGTGCTGGGCCGTACCATTGCTCCAACAGATGTCAGGGTGGTTGAAGTCCCCCATGAGAACAAGGGCCTGCGAGCGTGAGGCTCTTCCTATCTGTCTGTAGAGTGCTTCATCCACAGAGTCCTCTTGATCAGGTGGTCTCTAGCAGATGCCCACAGTAATGTCTCCCATGGCTGTTCTCCCTTTAAACCTGACCCATCAACTCTCTGTTGACTGCTCACCTGTCCTCAGACAGAGTTGCATGCTCTGAAGCCATCACAAAGCCCTGGCGGTCGCTGTGGAGACACCCATTGTGACGGGGCCCCCACGCTGAGCGTGGGCTATTGAAGGAGCCAGAGCCCTGCAGTAACCAGTGCAGAGGAGACCCCTCCCTCGGGAGGCTGCATTTCCCGTGGCTGCCCTGCGCATCCAGGTACATGTTCTTTGACTTTGCAATCCTGTTTTAGTGTTGCCTTGAAACACATGGTGGGTGCGTGCTCTAAAGGGAGGAGAAGCTGTCAGGAGATGTGCTGGTGCCATCCCAGCTGTAGGAGCAGGGGATGGGTGAGGAGGAGGCGCTGGGCTTGTTCCTGTGCTTGGAGCTGAGCTCTGCCTGCAGAGGTGCTGGGGGCGAAGCAGGAGCCTTCTGTGTGCAGGAGCTGCTGGTGTCAGAGGTGCTGAGAAGGTGTCAGGGCAGGAGAACTTCTACCTCCCAGTCAGAGCCTGCTGCCTCGGACAGTCCATGGGATCTGTCAGGGGGACTCCCTTGGTTTCTCTGTGTAGATAAGGAGGAGGATGATGCTCTGCAGAGCAGGGCTTCACTATGCACTGTGCGATGGCCAGTGTAAGGCAGGCCTTTGTCCCGGGGCTGGCTGCAGGCTGTGACTGTGGGTGTGCAGCGAGGGGTGCCCATCTCTGTCCTTGCGAGCAGGGTCGCTGCAGCCTAGGGGCTGTGTGCAGGGGCAGGAGCTCTGCCTCCTGCCAGGGTCAGCACTCAGCTATGAGGATGAAAGGCACGGACCCAGAGGTATTTGCCAAGCACATCTGTGTTTGCCTTGCAATTACATGAGGCGAAAGGTCTATCAACATCCTCTTTCCAGTTCCGACGTCCTTGTTCCTTGCCAGTTCCAACATCTTCCGAGTACCAGTCAGGGACGGGTCACTCCTCATTGCCTGCTGTAGTTCCTCCTTCCCATGGTCTCTGACAGTTTCGATGCATTCCAACCCCCACACTCAGCCTGCCCGGGAGCTCCCCACAGTGCTGGGGGAGAAGCTCGGGGGGAAGGAACAACACCTGGCAGGAAAGGAAAGGAAAGGAAAGGAAAGGAAAGGAAAAGCGTTCTTGTGCACTGGAGAAGGTGCTGTGTGAGTCAGGGCTGCTCAGAGCTCCACATGACTCTGAGTTCAGAGGGTCCTTCTGAAAGACACTGAGGCAGCATTTGCCTTCAAAGGAAGGATTCTGAGCTCTGATGTTTTCCACTCTTGGTGGGCAGGTTGGGCAGTGGGAGCTGGGAATTTACTTCTCTGCTTTGGAGAAGGCAGCGAGAGTCTTGTCAGGACTTGTGTGAGCTTCTCCTGAGACCCTGCACGGGCAGAGATGCTCCTGGGCAGAGCCCTGCTGCCGGGAGGGGTGTGCAGGGCAGAGCTGAGCACACAGCCCATGGGATGGGCTCTGGGAGCACTGAGAGGGAGCAGAGCTGGGCCCAGAGCAGCAGCTCCTGGCAGGGACAGCTCCAGGCGGCAGAGACATGGGCAGGGAGTGGGGGGAAAGTGCAGCCCAGGCCTGGGGAGGGTGCGTTCAGGCAGCTCTCTTGGTGTCTGGCACTGGAGGTGGCTGCTGGCCATGCTCTGCTGGGCACAGTCCTTTGCTTCTCCCCATGAGACCTCCGTCATCTGCTCTTTGAATCATTGCTCCCCTGCTCTCAGCACAGGATGCTTGGTTGTTATTAAGATCAATCTGTGGTTGAAGGCAACTTAAAAGCACTGCAAGTGGAAGCAGTGGTCAAATGGGAAAGGACTCTTAGTGGCTCTGGACTAAGCTAGAAAGAGCTGAGAACTTCCAACTGTATCAATACTCTTCCCATTTTCAGTCATCCGTAGAATACTTTATACGCCAAAGGAAAAATGTCAGCAGTGTTATACTAGGAAATAAAGAACACAGACAAAATGATTTTTGATGAGAAAATGAACATGAGCCAGCTGTGTGCAGTCGCTTGGGGTATTGTGTGCAGTTCTGGTGTCCTCAACATCAAAAGGACATGGAACTGTTGGAGCAAGTCCAGAGGAGGGCCACAAGGATGATCAGGGGACTGGAGCACCTCCCATATGAAGACAGGCCGAGAAAGTTGGGGCTGTTCAGCCTGGAGAAGAGAAGGCTGCGTGGAGACCTCATAGCAGCCTTCCAGTATCTAAAGGAGGCCTATTAATATGCTGGAGAGGGCCTCTTCACTAGGGACTGTAGAGATAGGACAAGGGGTAACATGCTCAAACAGAAACAGAGGAAGTTTAGATTGGATATAAGGAAGAAGTTCTTGACTGTAAGGGTGGTGAGGCACTGGAAGAGGTTGCCCAGGGAAGTCGTGAATGCTCCATCCCTGGCAGTGTTCAAGGCCATTTTGGATAGAGCCTTGGGTGACAGGGTTTAGTGTGAGCTGTCCCTGCCCATAGCAGGGGGGTTGGAACTAGATGGTCTTAAGGTCCTTTTCAACCCTAACTAGTCTATGATTCTACAATTCTAAGGCCATGCCGAGCCTCTCTTGTGCAGCCCAGACTCATCCGAGTCAGAAGTACAAATAGTGAACTTTACAATCAAGTTGGAATTTATCTGATATCCCTTGTGATTATCAGAGCTGGACAAAGCACTGCTTCAGAGCAAACCTGACTCCCATCCAACCTGGCCTTGAACACTGCGAAGGATGGGGCAGCCACAGCTTCTCTGCTGGTTAGGGTTCTCTGCTGGGTTAGGCTTAGGGTTAGGGTTAGGGTTTTAGGGGGTTAGGGCATTAGGGGGTTAGGGTCTTAGGGTGTTAGGGGGTTAGGGGGTTAGGGGGTTAGGGTTAGGGTTTTATGGGGTTAGGGTTTTAGGGGGTTAGGGGGTTAGGGTTTTATGGGGTTAGGGTTTTATGGGGTTAGGGTTTTAGAGTTTTAGGGTTTTAGGGTTTTAGGGTTTAGGGGTTAGGGGTTAGGGTTAGGGTTAGGGTTAGGGTTAGGGGTTAGGGTTAGGGGTTAGGGTTAGGGTTAGCGTTAGGGTTAGGTTTAGGGTTAGGTTCAGGTTATATTTGTCTCTATTCCTAAAGTCACCATTAGGATTAGGGTTAGGGTTAGGTTATATTTGTCTCTATTCCTAAAGTCACCATTGTAGCGTTTAGTTATAAAGTACCTAAGATACAAACCAACACAACTGCAGTATTCAGCGTATGAAGCTTCTCTATTGATTTATGATTTCTAAACACAATCACCTACTGGAACAGTACCTAAAATACAGAACAGCAAAGTGACCAAATTTTAACATATGTACAAAGGCTTTCTTTGCAAACTACAAACTTTTCAAAAATAATCACTGCTAGAACGGTTTCAGAAATTTTCACCCTCCTGTAAATCTGTCACTGGGAGCTCAGCACAAGGGGACAGTCAAGGCCCACGCAAGCCCACTGGGCACTGCGGAAGGCAGGAGGGCTGATGGCAGGTTCTAGTGATCCCTGTGCCAGGCATTCCAGAAGTCACAGAAATTTCTAAACTGAAAAGTAAGAAAAAGAAATTCAAAATAACTTTTATCCGTTGCCCTTTGCAATCGTCCTGCACTCAGAATCCTAAAATGTGCTGTGCAATCTGCAAGGCTTGACAAATCCCAAAGGTTTTCATGAGCCCCATGGTGTATTTGGATTGAGTCCACGAAGCTCAGGTGCTGAGAGGAGACTGAGGACTGAGGAAAGGTGAGACTGACTGGTCTGTAATTCCCTGGCTCATCCATTTTCCCCTTCTTGAAAAATGGGGTCATATTTCCCTTTCTCCAGTCATCAGGAACTTCACCTGAGTGCCATGATTTTTCAAATATGATGGCCAGTGTCTTAGCAACTTCATTTGCCAGCTCCTTCAGGACCCGCAGATGGATGTCCAGGTCCCATGGACTTGTGTACGTTTAGGTTTTTAAGATGGTCTCAAACCAGATCCTCTCCTACAGTGGGCCTAGGGTCTTTATTCTCACATTCCCTGTGTCAGCATTCCAAGACTTGGGTGGTGCGGTCAGAGCCTTTGCCAGTGAAGACAGAGGCAAAGAAGTCATTAAGAATCTCAGCCGTCTGCAAATCTAGGGTAGCCAGTTCTCTTGATAGTTTCTGGAGGGGGCCTACGTTGTCCCTACCCTATCTTTCATTTGCAATGTAACTATAGAATCCCTTCCTGTTATCTTTCACACCCCTAGCCAAGTTTAATTCTAACTGGGCCTTAGCTTTCCTAACCTGGTCCATAGCTTCTCAGACAACATGCCTGTATTCTTCCCAGACTGCCTGTCCTTGCTTCCACCTTTTATAAGCCTTTTTTTTCCTTCCAAGTTTCCTCAGCAGCTCCTTATCCATCCAGTCAGGTCTCCTGGCCGTCCTGCTGCACTTCCTTCTAGTTGCGATGCAATACTCTTGAGCTTGTAGTAGGAGATCCTTGAATAGCAACCAACAACCTTGGGCTCCCCTGCCCTCTAGGGCTATATCCCATGGAACCTTACTAAGCAGGTTCCTGAAGAGGCCAAAGTCTGCTCTCTTGAAGTCCAGGGCAGTGAGCTCGCTGCACGCTCTTCTCACTGTGCTGAGGATCTCAAATTCGACCATCTCATGATGGCTGCAACCAAGGCTGCTCTGGAGTGTCACATTTCCAATGAGCCCTTCCCTGTTGGTGAGCATGAGGTCTGGCATGGCACCCCTCCTTGTCGGCTCCTCTATTACTTGCAGAAGGAAGTTATCTTCCACACAATCGAGGAACCTCCTGGATTGCTTGTGCTGGGCCGTACCATTGCTCCAACAGATGTCAGGGTGGTTGAAGTCCCCCATGAGAACAAGGGCCTGCGAGCGTGAGGCTCTTCCTATCTGTCTGTAGAGTGCTTCATCCACAGAGTCCTCTTGATCAGGTGGTCTGTAGCAGATGCCCACAGTAATGTCTCCCATGGCTGTTCTCCCTTTAAACCTGACCCATCAACTCTCTGTTGACTGCTCACCTGTCCTCAGACAGAGTTGCATGCTCTGAAGCCATCACAAAGCCCTGGCGGTCGCTGTGGAGACACCCATTGTGACGGGGCCCCCACGCTGAGCGTGGGCTATTGAAGGAGCCAGAGCCCTGCAGTAACCAGTGCAGAGGAGACCCCTCCCTCGGGAGGCTGCATTTCCCGTGGCTGCCCTGCGCATCCAGGTACATGTTCTTTGACTTTGCAATCCTGTTTTAGTGTTGCCTTGAAACACATTGTGGGTGTGTGCTCTAAAGGGAGGAGAAGCTGTCAGGAGATGTGCTGGTGCCATCGCAGCTGTAGGAGCAGGGGCTGGGTGAGGAGGAGGCGCTGGGCTTGTTCCTGTGCTTGGAGCTGAGCTCTGCCTGCAGAGGTGCTGGGGGAGAAGCAGGAGCCTTCTGTGTGCAGGAGCTGCTGGTGTCAGAGGTGCTGAGAAGGTGTCAGGGCAGGAGAACTTCTACCTCCCAGTCAGAGCCTGCTGCCTCGGACAGTCCATGGGATCTGTCAGGGGGACTCCCTTGGTTTCTCTGTGTAGATAAGGAGGAGGAGGATGTTCTGCAGAGCAGGGCTTCACTATGCACTGTGCGATGGCCAGTGTAAGGCAGGCCTTTGTCCCGGGGCTGGCTGCAGGCTGTGACTGTGGGTGTGTAGCGAGGGGTGCCCATCTCTGTCCTTGCGAGCAGGGTCGCTGCAGCCTAGGGGCTGTGTGCAGGGGCAGGAGCTCTGCCTCCTGCCAGGGTCAGCACTCAGCTATGAGGATGAAAGGCACGGACCCAGAGGTATTTGCCAAGCACATCTGTGTTTGCCTTGCAATTACATGAGGCGAAAGGTCTATCAACATCCTCTTTCCAGTTCCGACGTCCTTGTTCCTTGCCAGTTCCAACATCTTCCGAGTACCAGTCAGGGACGGGTCACTCCTCATTGCCTGCTGTAGTTCCTCCTTCCCATGGTCTCTGACAGTTTCGATGCATTCCAACCCCCACACTCAGCCTGCCCGGGAGCTCCCCACAGTGCTGGGGGAGAAGCTCGGGGGGAAGGAACAACACCTGGCAGGAAAGGAAAGGAAAGGAAAGGAAAGGAAAGGAAAGGAAAGGAAAGGAAAGGAAAGGAAAGGAAAGGAAAGGAAAAGCGTTCTTGTGCACTGGAGAAGGTGCTGTGTGAGTCAGGGCTGCTCAGAGCTCCACATCACTCTGAGTTCAGAGGGTCCTTCTGAAAGACACTGAGGCAGCATTTGCCTTCAAAGGAAGGATTCTGAGCTCTGATGTTTTCCACTCTTGGTGGGCAGGTTGGGCAGTGGGAGCTGGGAATTTACTTCTCTGCTTTGGAGAAGGCAGCGAGAGTCTTGTCAGGACTTGTGTGAGCTTCTCCTGAGACCCTGCACGGGCAGAGATGCTCCTGGGCAGAGCCCTGCTGCCGGGAGGGGTGTGCAGGGCAGAGCTGAGCACACAGCCCATGGGATGGGCTCTGGGAGCACTGAGAGGGAGCAGAGCTGGGCCCAGAGCAGCAGCTCCTGGCAGGGACAGCTCCAGGCGGCAGAGACATGGGCAGGGAGTGGGGGGAAAGTGCAGCCCAGGCCTGGGGAGGGTGCGTTCAGGCAGCTCTCTTGGTGTCTGGCACTGGAGGTGGCTGCTGGCCATGCTCTGCTGGGCACAGTCCTTTGCTTCTCCCCATGAGACCTCCGTCATCTGCTCTTTGAATCATTGCTCCCCTGCTCTCAGCACAGGATGCTTGGTTGTTATTAAGATCAATCTGTGGTTGAAGGCAACTTAAAAGCACTGCAAGTGGAAGCAGTGGTCAAATGGGAAAGGACTCTTAGTGGCTCTGGACTAAGCTAGAAAGAGCTGAGAACTTCCAACTGTATCAATACTCTTCCCATTTTCAGTCATCCGTAGAATACTTTATACGCCAAAGGAAAAATGTCAGCAGTGTTATACTAGGAAATAAAGAACACAGACAAAATGATTTTTGATGAGAAAATGAACATGAGCCAGCTGTGTGCAGTCGCTTGGGGTATTGTGTGCAGTTCTGGTGTCCTCAACATCAAAAGGACATGGAACTGTTGGAGCAAGTCCAGAGGAGGGCCACAAGGATGATCAGGGGACTGGAGCACCTCCCATATGAAGACAGGCCGAGAAAGTTGGGGCTGTTCAGCCTGGAGAAGAGAAGGCTGCGTGGAGACCTCATAGCAGCCTTCCAGTATCTAAAGGAGGCCTATTAATATGCTGGAGAGGGCCTCTTCACTAGGGACTGTAGAGATAGGACAAGGGGTAACATGCTCAAACAGAAACAGAGGAAGTTTAGATTGGATATAAGGAAGAAGTTCTTGACTGTAAGGGTGGTGAGGCACTGGAAGAGGTTGCCCAGGGAAGTCGTGAATGCTCCATCCCTGGCAGTGTTCAAGGCCATTTTGGATAGAGCCTTGGGTGACAGGGTTTAGTGTGAGCTGTCCCTGCCCATAGCAGGGGGGTTGGAACTAGATGGTCTTAAGGTCCTTTTCAACCCTAACTAGTCTATGATTCTACAATTCTAAGGCCATGCCGAGCCTCTCTTGTGCAGCCCAGACTCATCCGAGTCAGAAGTACAAATAGTGAACTTTACAATCAAGTTGGAATTTATCTGATATCCCTTGTGATTATCAGAGCTGGACAAAGCACTGCTTCAGAGCAAACCTGACTCCCATCCAACCTGGCCTTGAACACTGCGAAGGATGGGGCAGCCACAGCTTCTCTGCTGGTTAGGGTTCTCTGCTGGGTTAGGCTTAGGGTTAGGGTTAGGGTTTTAGGGGGTTAGGGCGTTAGGGGGTTAGGGGGTTAGGGTGTTAGGGGGTTAGGGGGTTAGGGGGTTAGGGTTAGGGTTTTATGGGGTTAGGGTTTTAGGGGGTTAGGGGGTTAGGGTTTTATGGGGTTAGGGTTTTATGGGGTTAGGGTTTTAGAGTTTTAGGGTTTTAGGGTTTTAGGGTTTAGGGGTTAGGGGTTAGGGTTAGGGTTAGGGTTAGGGTTAGGGGTTAGGGTTAGGGGTTAGGGTTAGGGTTAGCGTTAGGGTTAGGTTTAGGGTTAGGTTCAGGTTATATTTGTCTCTATTCCTAAAGTCACCATTAGGATTAGGGTTAGGGTTAGGTTATATTTGTCTCTATTCCTAAAGTCACCATTGTAGCGTTTAGTTATAAAGTACCTAAGATACAAACCAACACAACTGCAGTATTCAGCGTATGAAGCTTCTCTATTGATTTATGATTTCTAAACACAATCACCTACTGGAACAGTACCTAAAATACAGAACAGCAAAGTGACCAAATTTTAACATATGTACAAAGGCTTTCTTTGCAAACTACAAACTTTTCAAAAATAATCACTGCTAGAACGGTTTCAGAAATTTTCACCCTCCTGTAAATCTGTCACTGGGAGCTCAGCACAAGGGGACAGTCAAGGCCCACGCAAGCCCACTGGGCACTGCGGAAGGCAGGAGGGCTGATGGCAGGTTCTAGTGATCCCTGTGCCAGGCATTCCAGAAGTCACAGAAATTTCTAAACTGAAAAGTAAGAAAAAGAAATTCAAAATAACTTTTATCCGTTGCCCTTTGCAATCGTCCTGCACTCAGAATCCTAAAATGTGCTGTGCAATCTGCAAGGCTTGACAAATCCCAAAGGTTTTCATGAGCCCCATGGTGTATTTGGATTGAGTCCACGAAGCTCAGGTGCTGAGAGGAGACTGAGGACTGAGGAAAGGTGAGACTGACTGGTCTGTAATTCCCTGGCTCATCCATTTTCCCCTTCTTGAAAAATGGGGTCATATTTCCCTTTCTCCAGTCATCAGGAACTTCACCTGAGTGCCATGATTTTTCAAATATGATGGCCAGTGTCTTAGCAACTTCATTTGCCAGCTCCTTCAGGACCCGCAGATGGATGTCCAGGTCCCATGGACTTGTGTACGTTTAGGTTTTTAAGATGGTCTCAAACCAGATCCTCTCCTACAGTGGGCCTAGGGTCTTTATTCTCACATTCCCTGTGTCAGCATTCCAAGACTTGGGTGGTGCGGTCAGAGCCTTTGCCAGTGAAGACAGAGGCAAAGAAGTCATTAAGAATCTCAGCCGTCTGCAAATCTAGGGTAGCCAGTTCTCTTGATAGTTTCTGGAGGGGGCCTACGTTGTCCCTACCCTATCTTTCATTTGCAATGTAACTATAGAATCCCTTCCTGTTATCTTTCACACCCCTAGCCAAGTTTAATTCTAACTGGGCCTTAGCTTTCCTAACCTGGTCCATAGCTTCTCAGACAACATGCCTGTATTCTTCCCAGACTGCCTGTCCTTGCTTCCACCTTTTATAAGCCTTTTTTTTCCTTCCAAGTTTCCTCAGCAGCTCCTTATCCATCCAGTCAGGTCTCCTGGCCGTCCTGCTGCACTTCCTTCTAGTTGCGATGCAATACTCTTGAGCTTGTAGTAGGAGATCCTTGAATAGCAACCAACAACCTTGGGCTCCCCTGCCCTCTAGGGCTATATCCCATGGAACCTTACTAAGCAGGTTCCTGAAGAGGCCAAAGTCTGCTCTCTTGAAGTCCAGGGCAGTGAGCTCGCTGCACGCTCTTCTCACTGTGCTGAGGATCTCAAATTCGACCATCTCATGATGGCTGCAACCAAGGCTGCTCTGGAGTGTCACATTTCCAATGAGCCCTTCCCTGTTGGTGAGCATGAGGTCTGGCATGGCACCCCTCCTTGTCGGCTCCTCTATTACTTGCAGAAGGAAGTTATCTTCCACACAATCGAGGAACCTCCTGGATTGCTTGTGCTGGGCCGTACCATTGCTCCAACAGATGTCAGGGTGGTTGAAGTCCCCCATGAGAACAAGGGCCTGCGAGCGTGAGGCTCTTCCTATCTGTCTGTAGAGTGCTTCATCCACAGAGTCCTCTTGATCAGGTGGTCTGTAGCAGATGCCCACAGTAATGTCTCCCATGGCTGTTCTCCCTTTAAACCTGACCCATCAACTCTCTGTTGACTGCTCACCTGTCCTCAGACAGAGTTGCATGCTCTGAAGCCATCACAAAGCCCTGGCGGTCGCTGTGGAGACACCCATTGTGACGGGGCCCCCACGCTGAGCGTGGGCTATTGAAGGAGCCAGAGCCCTGCAGTAACCAGTGCAGAGGAGACCCCTCCCTCGGGAGGCTGCATTTCCCGTGGCTGCCCTGCGCATCCAGGTACATGTTCTTTGACTTTGCAATCCTGTTTTAGTGTTGCCTTGAAACACATTGTGGGTGTGTGCTCTAAAGGGAGGAGAAGCTGTCAGGAGATGTGCTGGTGCCATCGCAGCTGTAGGAGCAGGGGCTGGGTGAGGAGGAGGCGCTGGGCTTGTTCCTGTGCTTGGAGCTGAGCTCTGCCTGCAGAGGTGCTGGGGGAGAAGCAGGAGCCTTCTGTGTGCAGGAGCTGCTGGTGTCAGAGGTGCTGAGAAGGTGTCAGGGCAGGAGAACTTCTACCTCCCAGTCAGAGCCTGCTGCCTCGGACAGTCCATGGGATCTGTCAGGGGGACTCCCTTGGTTTCTCTGTGTAGATAAGGAGGAGGAGGATGTTCTGCAGAGCAGGGCTTCACTATGCACTGTGCGATGGCCAGTGTAAGGCAGGCCTTTGTCCCGGGGCTGGCTGCAGGCTGTGACTGTGGGTGTGTAGCGAGGGGTGCCCATCTCTGTCCTTGCGAGCAGGGTCGCTGCAGCCTAGGGGCTGTGTGCAGGGGCAGGAGCTCTGCCTCCTGCCAGGGTCAGCACTCAGCTATGAGGATGAAAGGCACGGACCCAGAGGTATTTGCCAAGCACATCTGTGTTTGCCTTGCAATTACATGAGGCGAAAGGTCTATCAACATCCTCTTTCCAGTTCCGACGTCCTTGTTCCTTGCCAGTTCCAACATCTTCCGAGTACCAGTCAGGGACGGGTCACTCCTCATTGCCTGCTGTAGTTCCTCCTTCCCATGGTCTCTGACAGTTTCGATGCATTCCAACCCCCACACTCAGCCTGCCCGGGAGCTCCCCACAGTGCTGGGGGAGAAGCTCGGGGGGAAGGAACAACACCTGGCAGGAAAGGAAAGGAAAGGAAAGGAAAGGAAAGGAAAGGAAAGGAAAGGAAAGGAAAGGAAAGGAAAGGAAAAGCGTTCTTGTGCACTGGAGAAGGTGCTGTGTGAGTCAGGGCTGCTCAGAGCTCCACATCACTCTGAGTTCAGAGGGTCCTTCTGAAAGACACTGAGGCAGCATTTGCCTTCAAAGGAAGGATTCTGAGCTCTGATGTTTTCCACTCTTGGTGGGCAGGTTGGGCAGTGGGAGCTGGGAATTTACTTCTCTGCTTTGGAGAAGGCAGCGAGAGTCTTGTCAGGACTTGTGTGAGCTTCTCCTGAGACCCTGCACGGGCAGAGATGCTCCTGGGCAGAGCCCTGCTGCCGGGAGGGGTGTGCAGGGCAGAGCTGAGCACACAGCCCATGGGATGGGCTCTGGGAGCACTGAGAGGGAGCAGAGCTGGGCCCAGAGCAGCAGCTCCTGGCAGGGACAGCTCCAGGCGGCAGAGACATGGGCAGGGAGTGGGGGGAAAGTGCAGCCCAGGCCTGGGGAGGGTGCGTTCAGGCAGCTCTCTTGGTGTCTGGCACTGGAGGTGGCTGCTGGCCATGCTCTGCTGGGCACAGTCCTTTGCTTCTCCCCATGAGACCTCCGTCATCTGCTCTTTGAATCATTGCTCCCCTGCTCTCAGCACAGGATGCTTGGTTGTTATTAAGATCAATCTGTGGTTGAAGGCAACTTAAAAGCACTGCAAGTGGAAGCAGTGGTCAAATGGGAAAGGACTCTTAGTGGCTCTGGACTAAGCTAGAAAGAGCTGAGAACTTCCAACTGTATCAATACTCTTCCCATTTTCAGTCATCCGTAGAATACTTTATACGCCAAAGGAAAAATGTCAGCAGTGTTATACTAGGAAATAAAGAACACAGACAAAATGATTTTTGATGAGAAAATGAACATGAGCCAGCTGTGTGCAGTCGCTTGGGGTATTGTGTGCAGTTCTGGTGTCCTCAACATCAAAAGGACATGGAACTGTTGGAGCAAGTCCAGAGGAGGGCCACAAGGATGATCAGGGGACTGGAGCACCTCCCATATGAAGACAGGCCGAGAAAGTTGGGGCTGTTCAGCCTGGAGAAGAGAAGGCTGCGTGGAGACCTCATAGCAGCCTTCCAGTATCTAAAGGAGGCCTATTAATATGCTGGAGAGGGCCTCTTCACTAGGGACTGTAGAGATAGGACAAGGGGTAACATGCTCAAACAGAAACAGAGGAAGTTTAGATTGGATATAAGGAAGAAGTTCTTGACTGTAAGGGTGGTGAGGCACTGGAAGAGGTTGCCCAGGGAAGTCGTGAATGCTCCATCCCTGGCAGTGTTCAAGGCCATTTTGGATAGAGCCTTGGGTGACAGGGTTTAGTGTGAGCTGTCCCTGCCCATAGCAGGGGGGTTGGAACTAGATGGTCTTAAGGTCCTTTTCAACCCTAACTAGTCTATGATTCTACAATTCTAAGGCCATGCCGAGCCTCTCTTGTGCAGCCCAGACTCATCCGAGTCAGAAGTACAAATAGTGAACTTTACAATCAAGTTGGAATTTATCTGATATCCCTTGTGATTATCAGAGCTGGACAAAGCACTGCTTCAGAGCAAACCTGACTCCCATCCAACCTGGCCTTGAACACTGCGAAGGATGGGGCAGCCACAGCTTCTCTGCTGGTTAGGGTTCTCTGCTGGGTTAGGCTTAGGGTTAGGGTTAGGGTTTTAGGGTGTTAGGGGGTTAGGGGGTTAGAGTTAGGGTTTTATGGGGTTAGGGTTTTATGGGGTTAGGGGGTTAGAATTTTATGGGGTTAGGGTTTTATGGGGTTAGGGTTTTAGAGTTTTAGGGTTTTAGGGTTTTAGGGTTTTAGGGTTTAGGGGTTAGGGGTTAGGGTTAGGGTTAGGGTTAGCGGTTAGGATTAGGGGTTAGGGTTAGGGTTAGGGTTAGGGTTAGGGTTAGCGTTAGGGTTAGGTTTAGGGTTAGGTTCAGGTTATATTTGTCTCTATTCCTAAAGTCACCATTAGGATTAGGGTTAGGGTTAGGTTATATTTGTCTCTATTCCTAAAGTCACCATTGTAGCGTTTAGTTATAAAGTACCTAAGATACAAACCAACACAACTGCAGTGTTCAGCGTATGAAGCTTCTCTATTGATTTATGATTTCTAAACACAATCACCTACTGGAACAGTACCTAAAATACAGAACAGCAAAGTGACCAAATTTTAACATATGTACAAAGGCTTTCTTTGCAAACTACAAACTTTTCAAAAATAATCACTGCTAGAACGGTTTCAGAAATTTTCACCCTCCTGTAAATCTGTCACTGGGAGCTCAGCACAAGGGGACAGTCAAGGCCCACGCAAGCCCACTGGGCACTGCGGAAGGCAGGAGGGCTGATGGCAGGTTCTAGTGATCCCTGTGCCAGGCATTCCAGAAGTCACAGAAATTTCTAAACTGAAAAGTAAGAAAAAGAAATTCAAAATAACTTTTATCCGTTGCCCTTTGCAATCGTCCTGCACTCAGAATCCTAAAATGTGCTGTGCAATCTGCAAGGCTTGACAAATCCCAAAGGTTTTCATGAGCCCCATGGTGTATTTGGATTGAGTCCACGAAGCTCAGGTGCTGAGAGGAGACTGAGGACTGAGGAAAGGTGAGACTGACTGGTCTGTAATTCCCTGGCTCATCCATTTTCCCCTTCTTGAAAAATGGGGTCATATTTCCCTTTCTCCAGTCATCAGGAACTTCACCTGAGTGCCATGATTTTTCAAATATGATGGCCAGTGTCTTAGCAACTTCATTTGCCAGCTCCTTCAGGACCCGCAGATGGATGTCCAGGTCCCATGGACTTGTGTACGTTTAGGTTTTTAAGATGGTCTCAAACCAGATCCTCTCCTACAGTGGGCCTAGGGTCTTTATTCTCACATTCCCTGTGTCAGCATTCCAAGACTTGGGTGGTGCGGTCAGAGCCTTTGCCAGTGAAGACAGAGGCAAAGAAGTCATTAAGAATCTCAGCCGTCTGCAAATCTAGGGTAGCCAGTTCTCTTGATAGTTTCTGGAGGGGGCCTACGTTGTCCCTACCCTATCTTTCATTTGCAATGTAACTATAGAATCCCTTCCTGTTATCTTTCACACCCCTAGCCAAGTTTAATTCTAACTGGGCCTTAGCTTTCCTAACCTGGTCCATAGCTTCTCAGACAACATGCCTGTATTCTTCCCAGACTGCCTGTCCTTGCTTCCACCTTTTATAAGCCTTTTTTTTCCTTCCAAGTTTCCTCAGCAGCTCCTTATCCATCCAGTCAGGTCTCCTGGCCGTCCTGCTGCACTTCCTTCTAGTTGCGATGCAATACTCTTGAGCTTGTAGTAGGAGATCCTTGAATAGCAACCAACAACCTTGGGCTCCCCTGCCCTCTAGGGCTATATCCCATGGAACCTTACTAAGCAGGTTCCTGAAGAGGCCAAAGTCTGCTCTCTTGAAGTCCAGGGCAGTGAGCTCGCTGCACGCTCTTCTCACTGTGCTGAGGATCTCAAATTCGACCATCTCATGATGGCTGCAACCAAGGCTGCTCTGGAGTGTCACATTTCCAATGAGCCCTTCCCTGTTGGTGAGCATGAGGTCTGGCATGGCACCCCTCCTTGTCGGCTCCTCTATTACTTGCAGAAGGAAGTTATCTTCCACACAATCGAGGAACCTCCTGGATTGCTTGTGCTGGGCCGTACCATTGCTCCAACAGATGTCAGGGTGGTTGAAGTCCCCCATGAGAACAAGGGCCTGCGAGCGTGAGGCTCTTCCTATCTGTCTGTAGAGTGCTTCATCCACAGAGTCCTCTTGATCAGGTGATCTGTAGCAGATGCCCACAGTAATGTCTCCCATGGCTGTTCTCCCTTTAAACCTGACCCATCAACTCTCTGTTGACTTCTCACCTGTCCTCAGACAGAGTTGCATGCTCTGAAGCCATCACAAAGCCCTGGCGGTCGCTGTGGAGACACCCATTGTGACGGGGCCCCCACGCTGAGCGTGGGCTATTGAAGGAGCCAGAGCCCTGCAGTAACCAGTGCAGAGGAGACCCCTCCCTCGGGAGGCTGCATTTCCCGTGGCTGCCCTGCGCATCCAGGTACATGTTCTTTGACTTTGCAATCCTGTTTTAGTGTTGCCTTGAAACACATGGTGGGTGCGTGCTCTAAAGGGAGGAGAAGCTGTCAGGAGATGTGCTGGTGCCATCCCAGCTGTAGGAGCAGGGGCTGGGTGAGGAGGAGGCGCTGGGCTTGTTCCTGTGCTTGGAGCTGAGCTCTGCCTGCAGAGGTGCTGGGGGCGAAGCAGGAGCCTTCTGTGTGCAGGAGCTGCTGGTGTCAGAGGTGCTGAGAAGGTGTCAGGGCAGGAGAACTTCTACCTCCCAGTCAGAGCCTGCTGCCTCGGACAGTCCATGGGATCTGTCAGGGGGACTCCCTTGGTTTCTCTGTGTAGATAAGGAGGAGGATGATGTTCTGCAGAGCAGGGCTTCACTATGCACTGTGCGATGGCCAGTGTAAGGCAGGCCTTTGTCCCGGGGCTGGCTGCAGGCTGTGACTGTGGGTGTGCAGCGAGGGGTGCCCATCTCTGTCCTTGCGAGCAGGGTCGCTGCAGCCTAGGGGCTGTGTGCAGGGGCAGGAGCTCTGCCTCCTGCCAGGGTCAGCACTCAGCTATGAGGATGAAAGGCACGGACCCAGAGGTATTTGCCAAGCACATCTGTGTTTGCCTTGCAATTACATGAGGCGAAAGGTCTATCAACATCCTCTTTCCAGTTCCGACGTCCTTGTTCCTTGCCAGTTCCAACATCTTCCGAGTACCAGTCAGGGACGGGTCACTCCTCATTGCCTGCTGTAGTTCCTCCTTCCCATGGTCTCTGACAGTTTCGATGCATTCCAACCCCCACACTCAGCCTGCCCGGGAGCTCCCCACAGTGCTGGGGGAGAAGCTCGGGGGGAAGGAACAACACCTGGCAGGAAAGGAAAGGAAAGGAAAGGAAAAGCGTTCTTGTGCACTGGAGAAGGTGCTGTGTGAGTCAGGGCTGCTCAGAGCTCCACATGACTCTGAGTTCAGAGGGTCCTTCTGAAAGACACTGAGGCAGCATTTGCCTTCAAAGGAAGGATTCTGAGCTCTGATGTTTTCCACTCTTGGTGGGCAGGTTGGGCAGTGGGAGCTGGGAATTTACTTCTCTGCTTTGGAGAAGGCACCGAGAGTCTTGTCAGGACTTGTGTGAGCTTCTCCTGAGACCCTGCACGGGCAGAGATGCTCCTGGGCAGAGCCCTGCTGCCGGGAGGGGTGTGCAGGGCAGAGCTGAGCACACAGCCCATAGGATGGGCTCTGGGAGCACTGAGAGGGAGCAGAGCTGGGCCCAGAGCAGCAGCTCCTGGCAGGGACAGCTCCAGGCGGCAGAGACATGGGCAGGGAGTGGGGGGAAAGTGCAGCCCAGGCCTGGGGAGGGTGCGTTCAGGCAGCTCTCTTGGTGTCTGGCACTGGAGGTGGCTGCTGGCCATGCTCTGCTGGGCACAGTCCTTTGCTTCTCCCCATGAGACCTCCGTCATCTGCTCTTTGAATCATTGCTCCCCTGCTCTCAGCACAGGATGCTTGGTTGTTATTAAGATCAATCTGTGGTTGAAGGCAACTTAAAAGCACTGCAAGTGGAAGCAGTGGTCAAATGGGAAAGGACTCTTAGTGGCTCTGGACTAAGCTAGAAAGAGCTGAGAACTTCCAACTGTATCAATACTCTTCCCATTTTCAGTCATCCGTAGAATACTTTATACGCCAAAGGAAAAATGTCAGCAGTGTTATACTAGGAAATAAAGAACACAGACAAAATGATTTTTGATGAGAAAATGAACATGAGCCAGCTGTGTGCAGTCGCTTGGGGTATTGTGTGCAGTTCTGGTGTCCTCAACATCAAAAGGACATGGAACTGTTGGAGCAAGTCCAGAGGAGGGCCACAAGGATGATCAGGGGACTGGAGCACCTCCCATATGAAGACAGGCCGAGAAAGTTGGGGCTGTTCAGCCTGGAGAAGAGAAGGCTGCGTGGAGACCTCATAGCAGCCTTCCAGTATCTAAAGGAGGCCTATTAATATGCTGGAGAGGGCCTCTTCACTAGGGACTGTAGAGATAGGACAAGGGGTAACATGCTCAAACATAAACAGAGGAAGTTTAGATTGGATATAAGGAAGAAGTTCTTGACTGTAAGGGTGGTGAGGCACTGGAAGAGGTTGCCCAGGGAAGTCGTGAATGCTCCATCCCTGGCAGTGTTCAAGGCCATTTTGGATAGAGCCTTGGGTGACAGGGTTTAGTGTGAGCTGTCCCTGCCCATAGCAGGGGGGTTGGAACTAGATGGTCTTAAGGTCCTTTTCAACCCTAACTAGTCTATGATTCTACAATTCTAAGGCCATGCCGAGCCTCTCTTGTGCAGCCCAGACTCATCCGAGTCAGAAGTACAAATAGTGAACTTTACAATCAAGTTGGAATTTATCTGATATCCCTTGTGATTATCAGAGCTGGACAAAGCACTGCTTCAGAGCAAACCTGACTCCCATCCAACCTGGCCTTGAACACTGCGAAGGATGGGGCAGCCACAGCTTCTCTGCTGGTTAGGGTTCTCTGCTGGGTTAGGCTTAGGGTTAGGGTTAGGGTTTTAGGGTGTTAGGGGGTTAGGGGGTTAGGGGGTTAGAGTTAGGGTTTTATGGGGTTAGGGTTTTATGGGGTTAGGGGGTTAGAATTTTATGGGGTTAGGGTTTTATGGGGTTAGGGTTTTAGAGTTTTAGGGTTTTAGGGTTTTAGGGTTTTAGGGTTTAGGGGTTAGGGGTTAGGGTTAGGGTTAGGGTTAGGGGTTAGGGTTAGGGGTTAGGGGTTAGGGTTAGGGTTAGCGTTAGGGTTAGGTTTAGGGTTAGGTTCAGGTTATATTTGTCTCTATTCCTAAAGTCACCATTAGGATTAGGGTTAGGGTTAGGTTATATTTGTCTCTATTCCTAAAGTCACCATTGTAGCGTTTAGTTATAAAGTACCTAAGATACAAACCAACACAACTGCAGTGTTCAGCGTATGAAGCTTCTCTATTGATTTATGATTTCTAAACACAATCACCTACTGGAACAGTACCTAAAATACAGAACAGCAAAGTGACCAAATTTTAACATATGTACAAAGGCTTTCTTTGCAAACTACAAACTTTTCAAAAATAATCACTGCTAGAACGGTTTCAGAAATTTTCACCCTCCTGTAAATCTGTCACTGGGAGCTCAGCACAAGGGGACAGTCAAGGCCCACGCAAGCCCACTGGGCACTGCGGAAGGCAGGAGGGCTGATGGCAGGTTCTAGTGATCCCTGTGCCAGGCATTCCAGAAGTCACAGAAATTTCTAAACTGAAAAGTAAGAAAAAGAAATTCAAAATAACTTTTATCCGTTGCCCTTTGCAATCGTCCTGCACTCAGAATCCTAAAATGTGCTGTGCAATCTGCAAGGCTTGACAAATCCCAAAGGTTTTCATGAGCCCCATGGTGTATTTGGATTGAGTCCACGAAGCTCAGGTGCTGAGAGGAGACTGAGGACTGAGGAAAGGTGAGACTGACTGGTCTGTAATTCCCTGGCTCATCCATTTTCCCCTTCTTGAAAAATGGGGTCATATTTCCCTTTCTCCAGTCATCAGGAACTTCACCTGAGTGCCATGATTTTTCAAATATGATGGCCAGTGTCTTAGCAACTTCATTTGCCAGCTCCTTCAGGACCCGCAGATGGATGTCCAGGTCCCATGGACTTGTGTACGTTTAGGTTTTTAAGATGGTCTCAAACCAGATCCTCTCCTACAGTGGGCCTAGGGTCTTTATTCTCACATTCCCTGTGTCAGCATTCCAAGACTTGGGTGGTGCGGTCAGAGCCTTTGCCAGTGAAGACAGAGGCAAAGAAGTCATTAAGAACCTCAGCCGTCTGCAAATCTAGGGTAGCCAGTTCTCTTGATAGTTTCTGGAGGGGGCCTACGTTGTCCCTACCCTATCTTTCATTTGCAATGTAACTATAGAATCCCTTCCTGTTGTCTTTCACACCCCTAGCCAAGTTTAATTCTAACTGGGCCTTAGCTTTCCTAACCTGGTCCATAGCTTCTCAGACAACATGCCTGTATTCTTCCCAGACTGCCTGTCCTTGCTTCCACCTTTTATAAGCCTTTTTCTTCCTTCCAAGTTTCCTCAGCAGCTCCTTATCCATCCAGTCAGGTCTCCTGGCCGTCCTGCTGCACTTCCTTCTAGTTGCGATGCAATACTCTTGAGCTTGTAGTAGGAGATCCTTGAATAGCAACCAACAACCTTGGGCTCCCCTGCCCTCTAGGGCTATATCCCATGGAACCTTACTAAGCAGGTTCCTGAAGAGGCCAAAGTCTGCTCTCTTGAAGTCCAGGGCAGTGAGCTCGCTGCACGCTCTTCTCACTGTGCTGAGGATCTCAAATTCGACCATCTCATGATGGCTGCAACCAAGGCTGCTCTGGAGTGTCACATTTCCAATGAGCCCTTCCCTGTTGGTGAGCATGAGGTCTGGCATGGCACCCCTCCTTGTCGGCTCCTCTATTACTTGCAGAAGGAAGTTATCTTCCACACAATCGAGGAACCTCCTGGATTGCTTGTGCTGGGCCGTACCATTGCTCCAACAGATGTCAGGGTGGTTGAAGTCCCCCATGAGAACAAGGGCCTGCGAGCGTGAGGCTCTTCCTATCTGTCTGTAGAGTGCTTCATCCACAGAGTCCTCTTGATCAGGTGGTCTCTAGCAGATGCCCACAGTAATGTCTCCCATGGCTGTTCTCCCTTTAAACCTGACCCATCAACTCTCTGTTGACTGCTCACCTGTCCTCAGACAGAGTTGCATGCTCTGAAGCCATCACAAAGCCCTGGCGGTCGCTGTGGAGACACCCATTGTGACGGGGCCCCCACGCTGAGCGTGGGCTATTGAAGGAGCCAGAGCCCTGCAGTAACCAGTGCAGAGGAGACCCCTCCCTCGGGAGGCTGCATTTCCCGTGGCTGCCCTGCGCATCCAGGTACATGTTCTTTGACTTTGCAATCCTGTTTTAGTGTTGCCTTGAAACACATTGTGGGTGCGTGCTCTAAAGGGAGGAGAAGCTGTCAGGAGATGTGCTGGTGCCATCGCAGCTGTAGGAGCAGGGGCTGGGTGAGGAGGAGGCGCTGGGCTTGTTCCTGTGCTTGGAGCTGAGCTCTGCCTGCAGAGGTGCTGGGGGCGAAGCAGGAGCCTTCTGTGTGCAGGAGCTGCTGGTGTCAGAGGTGCTGAGAAGGTGTCAGGGCAGGAGAACTTCTACCTCCCAGTCAGAGCCTGCTGCCTCGGACAGTCCATGGGATCTGTCAGGGGGACTCCCTTGGTTTCTCTGTGTAGATAAGGAGGAGGAGGATGTTCTGCAGAGCAGGGCTTCACTATGCACTGTGCGATGGCCAGTGTAAGGCAGGCCTTTGTCCCGGGGCTGGCTGCAGGCTGTGACTGTGGGTGTGCAGCGAGGGGTGCCCATCTCTGTCCTTGCGAGCAGGGTCGCTGCAGCCTAGGGGCTGTGTGCAGGGGCAGGAGCTCTGCCTCCTGCCAGGGTCAGCACTCAGCTATGAGGATGAAAGGCACGGACCCAGAGGTATTTGCCAAGCACATCTGTGTTTGCCTTGCAATTACATGAGGCGAAAGGTCTATCAACATCCTCTTTCCAGTTCCGACGTCCTTGTTCCTTGCCAGTTCCAACATCTTCCGAGTACCAGTCAGGGACGGGTCACTCCTCATTGCCTGCTGTAGTTCCTCCTTCCCATGGTCTCTGACAGTTTCGATGCATTCCAACCCCCACACTCAGCCTGCCCGGGAGCTCCCCACAGTGCTGGGGGAGAAGCTCGGGGGGAAGGAACAACACCTGGCAGGAAAGGAAAGGAAAGGAAAGGAAAGGAAAGGAAAGGAAAGGAAAGGAAAGGAAAGGAAAGGAAAGGAAAGGAAAGGAAAGGAAAAGCGTTCTTGTGCACTGGAGAAGGTGCTGTGTGAGTCAGGGCTGCTCAGAGCTCCACATGACTCTGAGTTCAGAGGGTCCTTCTGAAAGACACTGAGGCAGCATTTGCCTTCAAAGGAAGGATTCTGAGCTCTGATGTTTTCCACTCTTGGTGGGCAGGTTGGGCAGTGGGAGCTGGGAATTTACTTCTCTGCTTTGGAGAAGGCAGCGAGAGTCTTGTCAGGACTTGTGTGAGCTTCTCCTGAGACCCTGCATGGGCAGAGATGCTCCTGGGCAGAGCCCTGCTGCCGGGAGGGGTGTGCAGGGCAGAGCTGAGCACACAGCCCATGGGATGGGCTCTGGGAGCACTGAGAGGGAGCAGAGCTGGGCCCAGAGCAGCAGCTCCTGGCAGGGACAGCTCCAGGCGGCAGAGACATGGGCAGGGAGTGGGGGGAAAGTGCAGCCCAGGCCTGGGGAGGGTGCGTTCAGGCAGCTCTCTTGGTGTCTGGCACTGGAGGTGGCTGCTGGCCATGCTCTGCTGGGCACAGTCCTTTGCTTCTCCCCATGAGACCTCCGTCATCTGCTCTTTGAATCATTGCTCCCCTGCTCTCAGCACAGGATGCTTGGTTGTTATTAAGATCAATCTGTGGTTGAAGGCAACTTAAAAGCACTGCAAGTGGAAGCAGTGGTCAAATGGGAAAGGACTCTTAGTGGCTCTGGACTAAGCTAGAAAGAGCTGAGAACTTCCAACTGTATCAATACTCTTCCCATTTTCAGTCATCCGTAGAATACTTTATACGCCAAAGGAAAAATGTCAGCAGTGTTATACTAGGAAATAAAGAACACAGACAAAATGATTTTTGATGAGAAAATGAACATGAGCCAGCTGTGTGCAGTCGCTTGGGGTATTGTGTGCAGTTCTGGTGTCCTCAACATCAAAAGGACATGGAACTGTTGGAGCAAGTCCAGAGGAGGGCCACAAGGATGATCAGGGGACTGGAGCACCTCCCATATGAAGACAGGCCGAGAAAGTTGGGGCAGTTCAGCCTGGAGAAGAGAAGGCTGCGTGGAGACCTCATAGCAGCCTTCCAGTATCTAAAGGAGGCCTATTAATATGCTGGAGAGGGCCTCTTCACTAGGGACTGTAGAGATAGGACAAGGGGTAACATGCTCAAACAGAAACAGAGGAAGTTTAGATTGGATATAAGGAAGAAGTTCTTGACTGTAAGGGTGGTGAGGCACTGGAAGAGGTTGCCCAGGGAAGTCGTGAATGCTCCATCCCTGGCAGTGTTCAAGGCCATTTTGGATAGAGCCTTGGGTGACAGGGTTTAGTGTGAGCTGTCCCTGCCCATAGCAGGGGGGTTGGAACTAGATGGTCTTAAGGTCCTTTTCAACCCTAACTAGTCTATGATTCTACAATTCTAAGGCCATGCCGAGCCTCTCTTGTGCAGCCCAGACTCATCCGAGTCAGAAGTACAAATAGTGAACTTTACAATCAAGTTGGAATTTATCTGATATCCCTTGTGATTATCAGAGCTGGACAAAGCACTGCTTCAGAGCAAACCTGACTCCCATCCAACCTGGCCTTGAACACTGCGAAGGATGGGGCAGCCACAGCTTCTCTGCTGGTTAGGGTTCTCTGCTGGGTTAGGCTTAGGGTTAGGGTTAGGGTTTTAGGGGGTTAGGGCGTTAGGGGGTTAGGGTGTTAGGGTGTTAGGGGGTTAGGGGGTTAGGGGGTTAGGGTTAGGGTTTTATGGGGTTAGGGTTTTAGGGGGTTAGGGGGTTAGAATTTTATGGGGTTAGGGTTTTATGGGGTTAGGGTTTTAGAGTTTTAGGGTTTTAGGGTTTTAGGGTTTAGGGGTTAGGGGTTAGGGTTAGGGTTAGGGTTAGGGGTTAGGGTTAGGGGTTAGGGTTAGGGTTAGCGTTAGGGTTAGGTTTAGGGTTAGGTTCAGGTTATATTTGTCTCTATTCCTAAAGTCACCATTAGGATTAGGGTTAGGGTTAGGGTTAGGGTTAGGTTTAGGTTATATTTGTCTCTATTCCTTAAGTCACCATTGTAGCGTTTAGTTATAAAGTACCTAAGATACAAACCAACACAACTGCAGTATTCAGCGTATGAAGCTTCTCTATTGATTTATGATTTCTAAACACAATCACCTACTGGAACAGTACCTAAAATACAGAACAGCAAAGTGACCAAATTTTAACATATGTACAAAGGCTTTCTTTGCAAACTACAAACTTTTCAAAAATAATCACTGCTCGAACGGTTTCAGAAATTTTCACCCTCCTGTAAATCTGTCACTGGGAGCTCAGCACAAGGGGACAGTCAAGGCCCACGCAAGCCCACTGGGCACTGCGGAAGGCAGGAGGGCTGATGGCAGGTTCTAGTGATCCCTGTGCCAGGCATTCCAGAAGTCACAGAAATTTCTAAACTGAAAAGTAAGAAAAAGAAATTCAAAATAACTTTTATCCGTTGCCCTTTGCAATCGTCCTGCACTCAGAATCCTAAAATGTGCTGTGCAATCTGCAAGGCTTGACAAATCCCAAAGGTTTTCATGAGCCCCACGGTGTATTTGGATTGAGTCCACGAAGCTCAGGTGCTGAGAGGAGACTGAGGACTGAGGAAAGGTGAGACTGACTGGTCTGTAATTCCCTGGCTCATCCATTTTCCCCTTCTTGAAAAATGGGGTCATATTTCCCTTTCTCCAGTCATCAGGAACTTCACCTGAGTGCCATGATTTTTCAAATATGATGGCCAGTGTCTTAGCAACTTCATTTGCCAGCTCCTTCAGGACCCGCAGATGGATGTCCAGGTCCCATGGACTTGTGTACGTTTAGGTTTTTAAGATGGTCTCAAACCAGATCCTCTCCTACAGTGGGCCTAGGGTCTTTATTCTCACATTCCCTGTGTCAGCATTCCAAGACTTGGGTGGTGCGGTCAGAGCCTTTGCCAGTGAAGACAGAGGCAAAGAAGTCATTAAGAACCTCAGCCGTCTGCAAATCTAGGGTAGCCAGTTCTCTTGATAGTTTCTGGAGGGGGCCTACGTTGTCCCTACCCTATCTTTCATTTGCAATGTAACTATAGAATCCCTTCCTGTTGTCTTTCACACCCCTAGCCAAGTTTAATTCTAACTGGGCCTTAGCTTTCCTAACCTGGTCCATAGCTTCTCAGACAACATGCCTGTATTCTTCCCAGACTGCCTGTCCTTGCTTCCACCTTTTATAAGCCTTTTTCTTCCTTCCAAGTTTCCTCAGCAGCTCCTTATCCATCCAGTCAGGTCTCCTGGCCGTCCTGCTGCACTTCCTTCTAGTTGCGATGCAATACGCTTGAGCTTGTAGTAGGAGATCCTTGAATAGCAACCAACAACCTTGGGCTTCCCTGCCCTCTAGGGCTATATCCCATGGAACCTTACTAAGCAGGTTCCTGAAGAGGCCAAAGTCTGCTCTCTTGAAGTCCAGGGCAGTGAGCTCGCTGCACGCTCTTCTCACTGTGCTGAGGATCTCAAATTCGACCATCTCATGATCGCTGCAGCCAAGGCTGCTCTGGAGTGTCACATTTCCAATGAGCCCTTCCCTGTTGGTGAGCATGAGGTCTGGCATGGCACCCCTCCTTGTTGGCTCCTCTATTACTTGCAGAAGGAAGTTATCTTCCACACAATCGAGGAACCTCCTGGATTGCTTGTGCTGGGCCGTACCATTGCTCCAACAGATGTCAGGGTGGTTGAAGTCCCCCATGAGAACAAGGGCCTGCGAGCGTGAGGCTCTTCCTATCTGTCTGTAGAGTGCTTCATCCACAGAGTCCTCTTGATCAGGTGGTCTGTAGCAGATGCCCACAGTAATGTCTCCCATGGCTGTTCTCCCTTTAAACCTGACCCATCAACTCTCTGTTGACTGCTCACCTGTCCTCAGACAGAGTTGCATGCTCTGAAGCCATCACAAAGCCCTGGCGGTCGCTGTGGAGACACCCATTGTGACGGGGCCCCCACGCTGAACGTGGGCTATTGAAGGAGCCAGAGCCCTGCAGTAACCAGTGCAGAGGAGACCCCTCCCTCGGGAGGCTGCATTTCCCGTGGCTGCCCTGCGCATCCAGGTACATGTTCTTTGACTTTGCAATCCTGTTTTAGTGTTGCCTTGAAACACATTGTGGGTGCGTGCTCTAAAGGGAGGAGAAGCTGTCAGGAGATGTGCTGGTGCCATCGCAGCTGTAGGAGCAGGGGCTGGGTGAGGAGGAGGCGCTGGGCTTGTTCCTGTGCTTGGAGCTGAGCTCTGCCTGCAGAGGTGCTGGGGGCGAAGCAGGAGCCTTCTGTGTGCAGGAGCTGCTGGTGTCAGAGGTGCTGAGAAGGTGTCAGGGCAGGAGAACTTCTACCTCCCAGTCAGAGCCTGCTGCCTCGGACAGTCCATGGGATCTGTCAGGGGGACTCCCTTGGTTTCTCTGTGTAGATAAGGAGGAGGATGATGTTCTGCAGAGCAGGGCTTCACTATGCACTGTGCGATGGCCAGTGTAAGGCAGGCCTTTGTCCCGGGGCTGGCTGCAGGCTGTGACTGTGGGTGTGCAGCGAGGGGTGCCCATCTCTGTCCTTGCGAGCAGGGTCGCTGCAGCCTAGGGGCTGTGTGCAGGGGCAGGAGCTCTGCCTCCTGCCAGGGTCAGCACTCAGCTATGAGGATGAAAGGCACGGACCCAGAGGTATTTGCCAAGCACATCTGTGTTTGCCTTGCAATTACATGAGGCGAAAGGTCTATCAACATCCTCTTTCCAGTTCCGACGTCCTTGTTCCTTGCCAGTTCCAACATCTTCCGAGTACCAGTCAGGGACGGGTCACTCCTCATTGCCTGCTGTAGTTCCTCCTTCCCATGGTCTCTGACAGTTTCGATGCATTCCAACCCCCACACTCAGCCTGCCCGGGAGCTCCCCACAGTGCTGGGGGAGAAGCTCGGGGGGAAGGAACAACACCTGGCAGGAAAGGAAAGGAAAGGAAAGGAAAAGCGTTCTTGTGCACTGGAGAAGGTGCTGTGTGAGTCAGGGCTGCTCAGAGCTCCACATGACTCTGAGTTCAGAGGGTCCTTCTGAAAGACACTGAGGCAGCATTTGCCTTCAAAGGAAGGATTCTGAGCTCTGATGTTTTCCACTCTTGGTGGGCAGGTTGGGCAGTGGGAGCTGGGAATTTACTTCTCTGCTTTGGAGAAGGCAGCGAGAGTCTTGTCAGGACTTGTGTGAGCTTCTCCTGAGACCCTGCACGGGCAGAGATGCTCCTGGGCAGAGCCCTGCTGCCGGGAGGGGTGTGCAGGGCAGAGCTGAGCACACAGCCCATGGGATGGGCTCTGGGAGCACTGAGAGGGAGCAGAGCTGGGCCCAGAGCAGCAGCTCCTGGCAGGGACAGCTCCAGGCGGCAGAGACATGGGCAGGGAGTGGGGGGAAAGTGCAGCCCAGGCCTGGGGAGGGTGCGTTCAGGCAGCTCTCTTGGTGTCTGGCACTGGAGGTGGCTGCTGGCCATGCTCTGCTGGGCACAGTCCTTTGCTTCTCCCCATGAGACCTCCGTCATCTGCTCTTTGAATCATTGCTCCCCTGCTCTCAGCACAGGATGCTTGGTTGTTATTAAGATCAATCTGTGGTTGAAGGCAACTTAAAAGCACTGCAAGTGGAAGCAGTGGTCAAATGGGAAAGGACTCTTAGTGGCTCTGGACTAAGCTAGAAAGAGCTGAGAACTTCCAACTGTATCAATACTCTTCCCATTTTCAGTCATCCGTAGAATACTTTATACGCCAAAGGAAAAATGTCAGCAATGTTATACTAGGAAATAAAGAACACAGACAAAATGATTTTTGATGAGAAAATGAACATGAGCCAGCTGTGTGCAGTCGCTTGGGGTATTGTGTGCAGTTCTGGTGTCCTCAACATCAAAAGGACATGGAACTGTTGGAGCAAGTCCAGAGGAGGGCCACAAGGATGATCAGGGGACTGGAGCACCTCCCATATGAAGACAGGCCGAGAAAGTTGGGGCTGTTCAGCCTGGAGAAGAGAAGGCTGCGTGGAGACCTCATAGCAGCCTTCCAGTATCTAAAGGAGGCCTATTAATATGCTGGAGAGGGCCTCTTCACTAGGGACTGTAGAGATAGGACAAGGGGTAACATGCTCAAACAGAAACAGAGGAAGTTTAGATTGGATATAAGGAAGAAGTTCTTGACTGTAAGGGTGGTGAGGCACTGGAAGAGGTTGCCCAGGGAAGTCGTGAATGCTCCATCCCTGGCAGTGTTCAAGGCCATTTTGGATAGAGCCTTGGGTGACAGGGTTTAGTGTGAGCTGTCCCTGCCCATAGCAGGGGGGTTGGAACTAGATGGTCTTAAGGTCCTTTTCAACCCTAACTAGTCTATGATTCTACAATTCTAAGGCCATGCCGAGCCTCTCTTGTGCAGCCCAGACTCATCCGAGTCAGAAGTACAAATAGTGAACTTTACAATCAAGTTGGAATTTATCTGATATCCCTTGTGATTATCAGAGCTGGACAAAGCACTGCTTCAGAGCAAACCTGACTCCCATCCAACCTGGCCTTGAACACTGCGAAGGATGGGGCAGCCACAGCTTCTCTGCTGGTTAGGGTTCTCTGCTGGGTTAGGGTTAGGGTTAGGGTTAGGGTTTTAGGGGGTTAGGGCGTTAGG